>NC_059427.1:10366354-10385298 GCF_021028975.2 Sphaerodactylus townsendi
TTGCAACTCCTTCCAAGTACTGCCCCACAGAACCCACAGAAAGAGGTTACATACAAGCTTCACTGTCCAACCAACTCTCACGTACTCCTCTCTCCAACCAACTAACCACACTCATTATGTCTAAAGCCCCCTTTTTATTCAAGCATGGCCCAGTGCCGGGGCACATACACCTTCCTGCACCTGGCTGCTGACGTCAGGCCTGATCTTTTCCTTATCTTCATACATCTTAACTCAAGGTCCTGTGCAGCCTGCTATGAGTGCAGCAAATGTCACTACGTTTAATCCATTTCCTAACGTAAACGTCTTCATTTTTTGAGAGATCTTGTAAAATCATTTTCCTATGATTTGGGCATGACATGTGCCCAAAGTTAAAGATGGACTGTTTGGCATACAATAGGGATTTGGTTGTCTGGTGAGCGCTGAGTAACTTTCCAAAACTAGCATAATTTCTTGGAAACAGTACTTTTTTTGTGGGCCAATTTCTCAAGCAATGTTTGGGGGTGGATTCCACTGGAGGTGTTTTGTGACAGATGATGCTGACATTTGTTTGGCAAATGTTTTGCTGGGGGAGACTTGTGAGAGATTTACATGCTTAATACCCACTTGCACTGGCTTGGAGCTGTTTCTCAGGCTAACAACCTACCTCATAGGGTTGGTGTGAGGACAAAATTAGGAAAGAGAGTTGGTGGGGAGAGAGCCATGTATGTTTTGCTGGGGGTGGGAGGTGTTTTGTGAGCTGGTGCAAAAAAACATTGTTTGGTCGTGGTGGGGGAGGGTGGCCACCCATACGGGTGGGGGGGACCTCAGGTTTTGTCCCCAGGCTCCAGTTTGCCTACATACATCTCTGTATTGAACCCAGGCTAAATAACACATGTGGAAACAGCGTATGAGAGAAGTCACAATTTGGGAGTTAAGTTAATAAATGGTGTCTTGACAGATGAAGGAAGCAGAGAAGATAAACTGGAACTGCAGAGATAGTTGAGAACTGCAGCACAAGATGGTACAGGAATCAGCCTGAATCTCTCTCTCTCTCTCTCTCTCTCTCTCTCTCTCTCTCTCTCTCTCTCTCTCTCTCTCTCTGTGGGGGTGGGGGTGCGGGTGTGGGTGTGTAGGGCAATAAACATCACATCGAGATGTTTATGAAGAGGAGACTTCTAAGGTGATCTCAATTAATGCTGGCATTTTGTTTGTAGCTCATGCCCCCTCCATCTGCCAGAGAATTTGCCACTAAACTGTCAGTGTTTTCACACAGCACCCCAGCCCAAGTCAGATAAGGCACAATAAGGAACAGTCCGAGAAAGTTTTCTTTCCAGCAGGAAGGGTTTTTATCTTGTTGCTTCACAGGAACAAAACGAACCCCCCTGTACAAGCTTCACTGTCCAACAAACTCTCACGTACTCCTCTCTCCAACCAACTAACCACACTCATTATGTCTAAAGCCCCCTTTTTATTTTATTTTTTATTTTTTATTTTATTAAACTTATAGGCCGCCTATCCCCAGAGGGCTCAAGGCGGCTTCCAACATGGCTGTTACATCAACAGCAAATCAACAGCATAAAATACTAAAATCATTAAAACCTAAGAACTAAGCAGCAGTTTACAACAAAACTATAGGTTAAACAACCCAATTCATAAATTGTTTAAGACAGGCGCCCCACCGAAGGCCAATAAAAGAAAGGAAAAGGAAAAAAAAGGGGGGGAGAAAGTGGGCAGGGCCTGCAATGGAATTTATAAATAAGGCAGACCCAGCTTTAATAAGATGGAACGGCAGTCTCAGTTTTGATTTCAATTTCAGTGTCGGTAGGGGGCAGTAGATCCACGGCCGGCCTCCCCAAAAGCCCGGTGGAAAAGCTCCGTCTTGCAGGCCCTACGGAACTCGTTAAGGTCCCGCAGGGCCCGCACAGCCGGAGGTAAGGCATTCCACCAGGCGGGGGCCAGAGCCGTAAAGGCTCTGGCCCGGGTTGAGGCCAGCCGTATCATTGCAGGACCAGGGGTCACCAGTAGATCTGCCGTTGCCGAGCGCAGCGACCTATGTGGGACATAAGGGGTGATGCGGTCCCGCAGGTATGTGGGCCCCATGCCGCGTAAGGCCTTAAAGGTTAAAACCAGCACCTTGAAAACGATCCGGAACTCCACCGGAAGCCAGTGCAGATGGCACAGCACAGGGGTGATATGATCTGAATAACCACCACCTGTTAGAAGCCGTGCCGCTGCATTCTGGACCAGCTTCAGCTTCCGGATCAGTCGCAAGGGAAGGCCCACGTAGAGCGAGTTACAATAATCAAGCCTCGAGGTGACCGTCGCATGGATCACAGTGGCCAGGTCGGACTGGGAGAGATAGGGAGCCAGCCGCCGTGCCTGGCGAAGGTGGAAGAACGCAACCTGGGTAACATGGGCCACCTGGCTCTCCATTGATAATGAAGAGTCCAGGCGGACCCCCAGGCTGCGAGCCAGAGATGTTGGGGCCAACATGACCCCCTCCAGATTTGGCGGCTGAAATTCCCTCGGTCTCTCCCCCCGGCCCAGCCAAAGGACCTCCGTCTTCGTTGGGTTAAGCTTTAACCTACTCTGTCTCAACCAACCAGCAACCGACTCCAGACAGTGCTGTAGAGCTGCAGGGGCGGAGGTCGCTCCCCCCTCCATCAACAGAATGAGCTGGGTGTCATCCGCATATTGGTGACAGACCAGCCCAAAACTCCGCACCAGCTGAGCGAGGGGCCGCATGTAGATGTTAAATAAGAGCGGGGAGAGCAAGGCCCCCTGAGGAACCCCACAATTAAGTGGGGCTCTGTGGGAGGCCTCATCCCCGCACCATACCTGCTGGCCCCGACCCTGGAGAAACGAGGCAATCCATTGAAGGACGGTGCCTCGCACTCCAGAGGCAGCCAGGCGGTGGATCAAAAGGTCGTGATCGACCACATCAAACGCTGCTGTAAGATCGAGCAATACCAGCAGCGCCGATCCGCCTCGGTCTAGCTGCATGCGGAGCATATCTGTGATGGCGATGAGAACGGTCTCCGTCCCATGCCCAGCACGGAAGCCGGACTGGAAGGGATCGAGTGCCGATGTGTCCTCCAGAAAGCCCTGAAGCTGCTCCAACACCACTCTCTCAATTACCTTCCCGAGGAACGACAAGTTCGAAACGGGACGGTAATTGGCCAGATCTCCAGGATCTAAGGATGGTCTTTTTAAGAGTGGGCGGACCACTGCCTCCTTCAACCCACCCGGAAATACTCCTTGCTCAAGGGAGCAGTTAACTATATTCAACAGGTGGGGTCATAACTCCTCCCGGCAAGCTTTAATCAGCCAGGAGGGGCACGGATCCAGAGGACAGGTAGTAGGTCTAACAGCAGCTAGGGCCCTGTCAACATCGGACTCACAGAGTAGGGAAAACCGGTCCAGACTAGGACCTGAAGCCGGCGAGGGAGCCTCGAGTTCTGTTACTGTATCAAGCGTGGCCGGAAGGTCCCGGCGGAGGGATGCGACTTTATCTACAAAAAAGCTCTGAAATGCCTCACAGCCAATTGCCAATTGAGAATTTGTAGACCCCTCCACCAAAGAGGTGAGGGATCGAACGATCCGAAAAAGTTGTGCTGGGCGGGAGCTAGCAGATGCGAGGGAGGACGAGAAATGGGCATTCTTCGCCCTCCGTGTCGCCAACTCATAGGCCTTCATAAACGTCCTATAAGTTGTTCGCGTCCCTTCGTCACGGAGCTTCCTCCACACTCGCTCTAGCCGTCTGAGTTTCCGCTTCATTTGGCGCAGCTCCTCGGTATACCAAGGGGCCTGCCGTAAGCGGGGACGCAGAGGGCGCTTGGGAGCAATCTCCTCGATGGCATCAGAGAGCCTGGAATTCCAGTCTGTCACCTGCTCATCGAGGGCGCCAGGGGGCTCAGGGTCCCGCAGAGCATTCAGGAACCTATCTGGTTCCATAAGTCTCTGCGGGCGGACATAAATAAGTCCGTCGCCTAGACAGGGTTGGCGCGGCAAATCCACCCGGACCCTCAGGGCAAAATGGTCGGACCACGGCACTCTGCTAACAGAGGATACGACCATATTCACTCCTGCCCCAAAAACCAGGTCTAAAGTGTGACCGGCCTCATGAGTGGCGTCAGTGTGTAATAGGGAGAGTCCCAGCGTCGCCATGGATGACACCAGGTCCGCTGCCGCTGAGCATGAGGCAGTGTCCACATGGACGTTGAAATCCCCCAAGACAATAAGTCGGGGGAATCGCAACGTCCACTCGGCCACCGCCTCCAGCAGCCGCGGCAGGCCGTCACCGGGTGCGCTAGGCAACCGGTACACCAGGAGAACGGCCAACCTCTCCCTTGACAGCCACTCCAGTCCGGCACACTCGAACCCGGAAATTTGAGGGGCAGGGACTGCCCTGAAAGCGATAGACTCCCGGATGAACATCGCCACACCTCCCCCCCGGCCCTGTGTTCGAGGCTGGTGGACACAAGCGAAACCTGGGGGCGAGACTTCGTTCAAGGCGACCGTTTCGCCTTCTCGCACCCAGGTCTCAGTGATGCAGGCCAGGTCCACTGACTGCACCCCGAGGAAATCTCGGAGTGTCGTTGTTTTATTATTAATGGACCTGGCATTAATCAACACCAGGCTCGAAGTAGGGTATACCTGAGCCCCACTGCCCACATGCCTCGGGATAGGCCGGAGGCCAGAAGGGGGTCGAGCATAAATACATCTCCCCCCCCTTCTCTCATATGGCCCCCTCCTACCGACATATCTACCCCGTCCCCAGACCACTGGGATCCCCTGGTACCCATATTCTGCCCCCTCGCTGCCACCTCCCATAGTTAGGCCTAGTATATACTGACAATAGCCTTTTTATTCAAGCATGGCCCAGTGCCGGGGCACATACACCTTCCTGCACCTGGCTGCTGACGTCAGGCTTGATCTTTTCCTTATCTTCATACATCTTAACTCAAGGTCCTGTGCAGCCTGCCATGAGTGCAGTAAATATCACGACGTTTAATCCATTTCCTAACGTAAACTTCTTCATTTTTTGAGAGATCTTGTAAAATCATTTTCCTATTGTTTTCTTTATTTGAATTATTCTGTTTGGCGACAGTTCTTTGCTTAGTAAATGTGCTGTTCTGCTTCCCAGGTGGTTATTTAGGTGCCCTGCACCCGGCCAAAGCAGAATGTAAGACTCACTGACTCAGTTAACAGTTCAACAGTTCAACAGTTATTCGCCATCTGCATTTTAAATGATTAAGGAATTTAAGCGCTGCATTTTAATAACTTAATATTTAGTATTGTATTTTATCTGTCCACTTGTCTGTTTCATGTTGTAAACCGCCCTGAGCCCTTTGGGGGAGGGCGGTATATAAGTGGAATGAATGAATAAATAAATAAACAAACAAACAAACAAACAAACAAACAAACAAACAAACAAACACTTAAAGCTTTAATTGTAACAACGTTGACAGACCCTGACTCCTCCCGGATCTAACTAAATAAAGGTTACTTTGTTGCAGAAACTTTCTGGAGTCTGGAATTTATTAACGTAAATACTGTGAGCCTAGAACATCTTTGACTGTCTAACTTGTTGCTGCCACCCAGTTTCCGTTGGCACCTAACTGCCAAAACCAGACGGGTTGCTGGGTAATAACTGCCGTAGAACACCAACCCTGGGGCTTCTTAAAGGGACAGAACTAAATTAGGTTCCCTCCCACTGAATACTATACAAAACATAGCTAAACCCATACTAACTGTGGGGAAACTAAATCTTAAAGGGGAAATAAACAAAGGCTCTGTAGGGGCATGACATGTGCCCAAAGTTAAAGATGGACTGTTTGGCATACAATAGGGATTTGGTTGTCTGGTGAGCGCTGAGTAACTTTCCAAAACTAGCATAATTTCTTGGAAACAGTACTTTTTTTGTGGGCCAATTTCTCTTTTTCTGCTCACGAGTCCTCAAGAATTAATTAATTACTTATGTTGAAATCCTAGACCATGACATTACACACATGTATAAACATCTAAACTCCTAATTACTGTGTTGAATTATCCACCCCTCCACTTGATTATTTGTTTTCTGCTTGTTATTAGAAGTATAAAAAATCTCAGAGTAAAATTTATTCTATTGAAAATTCTATGCCTCCCACGTAAAATCCAGCCCTTCTCCAGCTCATTGACCTTCTACTGTTCTCTTTACAGGCCTCACCAAACTACCTTCTCTGTCTGCTGAGCCGCATAAACTGGGTCCAACATAGCTTTATGGTCATCATACACAGATATGGAAGAGGAAGCAAACTGTCCCATCTGCTGGGAGTTCCTAACAGACCCAGTAACCCTGGACTGTGGCCACAATTTCTGTCGGGGTTGCATCACTGACTACTGTGACACATGGGAAGAACTGGGGGACTTGGAGTGTCCTGTCTGCAAAGCTGAGATCCAGAAAGGGAATTTCCGCACAAACTGGCAGCTGGGAAGCTTAGTAAGAAAAATGAAAGAAAAGAGAGTTCATGCAAGAAATCCAGGGACAGAAGAGGCTGATGACCCACATGAGGTATGAAGTAAGGGCTGAAATAGATGATACATCTGACATGAAAGGGGAACATGGGTTCCTGACCTACTCATAGGACATTTGTACATGCATTACTTACCCCACGGCTTTTTGCTTTGCAGTGGGTTTTTTTGGGGTTTTTTTTTTTGTTCTGTGAGGCCAGAACTCAAGTCCGGCCTGCGCAGCTGTTTTGAGAAAAGATAGGTTAGAAAACAAACCCCCCCAAAAGCATCAGACAGACAGAAGGTGAACTCTCCCAAGGAAGAGGTACGCTCTGGGTGCTCTCGAAAGAGAGACATCCCCCTTCTGGGTGTTCTAGAAAGAGAGAGACACCCACCATAGGAAAGACCTTAGTCTTTATAGATACAAAGAATACATAAGTCACAGTTCATCCCCATACCCAAGTACATAATCCCATTGGATGATTCTGTCTCCTTGTCACATTAAGACAGCCTCTATTCTACGTGTCACATTCCTTCTGTTACACAAACACTGCTTGCTGTTTGCTCACGTCCCTCTGCCCATATGCAAACGGCTGCAATAAAACTAACTTCTGTTTCCAAGATTAACCTGTTTTCCTACTTTTCTAAGTTTGCTCCTGAAGAGAGATACCTCCCCAGGGTATGCAAGTTTTACATCCCATTCTTTAAGATCATAAAACTTCCCTTTTCCCAGTTTGAAATGATGTTACTTTAACAGATTATAGAAACATTGATTCTAACACTTATACCATTCAATTCTAAAACAGTAGAATTATAGTAAAATACCAGTAAATATGAATCTCTCATTATCATTTCTGTGTTCATTTAACATATATAGAAAAACTTTTTCCATTTAACTAATCACATTCATTTCTATTCTAACCTCTGATCTCTTTTATGATTCTGTTTATTCATGTAGCTATCCCCTATAGCTGGTTCTAACAAAAACAAAGTTATAAATATATATGTCTTCTGTCATGTATTAACCTTTAGTGACAAGATCTTAAAGATATTTATCTTTGCTTGCCTGCATAACTGCTAACATGCAGTTTGACCTGCTGCTAACATACAGTCCTACTGGTCTCTGTACAGAAACCCCATTTTGATTCTTCAAATCTTTGGTTCCTACAAAATCCATATTCCTTGATCAAGTATAAATTTTTAGGCATTCGGCCCAGTTCCTGTAACCTCAGCTTGTGGGTTCTGTGGGGCAGTACTTGGAAGGAGTTGCAAAGAACCAAATTTAAACAAAACAGTTTACTTCTCTTTACAAATAACATTAAACATCAACATTTAACATTACAATTCAAGGTCCTGTTCAGGTTGCATTTCAAGTCCTTCTAGTTACAGTCTACTGATACTGCCAAGTCCAATTCTTCTTTGCAAGTGGGTTGGCTCCTGAAGACTCCAAGGGCTTGATGAACAGGATGCAACATGATGAAGGTTTCCAGGAGAACTCTCACCCATTACAACCACAAAAAGAAACCCTGAAACAATAAACTCCAACATTTACAACATAGCAAAAACAAACAACTACCTTCCCAGTAGTTCCCAATAATATTGCAGTTTACCTTAACAAGGTGTTAAGGGCTTATAGAAATCAAGGTCCGAGTCTGGTAGCCTTGTCTTCTCCAAAGAGCTCTGCAGTCTTTCTGATGCTCTGAGTCTCCACCCCCTTACTGGTTCAACCCATTCTGGGCATGGGGGTTACATTCCCACAGTTCCATATGGTCTTTTTCTTCTCATACTCCTGCCTGTCAACAGGGGCAAACCTTTAAATCCTGCATTCTGTCTTGTTTTTCTGAAACCTTCATTTGAGGAGGCTGCCTTCCTGTCATCTGTGCTTTAGCACATGTTTGCTACACTATGTCAATTTCATTCAGGGCCCCTCGTTCCAGTTATAGATCTTTAGAGTTAAAACGAGCAAACAAAAAAGCCCTTCTGATCCTTCTGAAAATCTGCCCAGAAGAGTGGGAAGAACCTCTGTGGTGTGGGTAGAGGAAGGTAGCGAGGAGCCAGAAAACCTGAGGGAAGCTAAATGCACAGTATTCTAATTCGCTTTCCCTGTGAATGGAGAGAAAAAGTCACTCTTTCAGAGCTTTCAGAAACCATGGGAATTCTCTCATCTGAGGAGGGGTGAGTTCCACCCTAAAGGGAATGCAAGCTCAAAGCAAAGGAGACCACATACTGGGATGTGTAAATAGCAATAGTCATACCTTTGATCACTGTAACATAGTTTTGTTACCGCCACAGGAAAATAAAGAAATAAGTTCCTGAAGTCAGGTTGCCTGGCTCCACTGGCTCCACGCCCAGATGCGGAGACTTGTGTGGTTCAGAAGCCTTCATAAGGTTCACAAAGAATGTATATGTATGATTGTGCCAATGCTATATGATTTCCCTTGTGTTTGTGCCATTCTAGGATGTAATAAATGCCCCTTCTAAGCTGAATTTAGGATGTGCCTGCAGTTTAGGATGTTAGTTTAGTTAGGTTCTTCAGTTAGTTTAAGGTTTTGTTATTGTTAGATTTAAGAAAGCCATGCCAATAGGCATCTGTAAAGTCTTGCCCATAAGTAGAAGTACATGTGTTTATCCTTTAAGGTTTCCCTAATGTTTAAGTTAGAAATGTTATTTTTGAAATTTGTGTCTGATAGTAAAAGCAGTAGCCATGCACATAGGTAAGGGGGGAGGGTGTTCTCGGGTTTGAACCCCCACCCCATTAATGTCCGAAGCTCCGCCCACCCGTTTGTGGGTTTTTTAAACGTTTTAGTGCTTTTTCGGCTTTTGGCCTGCAGGGGGTGCATTGTTTGGGCTATCAGCACCAAACTTTCAGGGATTGTTTGGGGGACTCTCCTGATGATACTACCCGGGTTTGGTGAGGTTTGGTTCAGGGGGTCCAAAGTTATGGACTCCCAAAGGGGGTGCCCCCATCCTCCATTGTTTCCAATGGGAACTAATAGAAGATGGGGACTACACCTTTGAGGGTCCATAACTTTGGACCCCCTGAACCAAACTTCACCAAACCTGGGAGGGATCATCGGGAGAGTCTCTTATTGATACCACCTAGGTTTTGTGAAGTTTGGTCCAGGGAGTCCAAAGCTATGGACTCCCAAAGGGGGTGCCCCCATCCCCCATTGTTTCCAATGGGAGCTTAGGAGATGGGGCTACACCTTTGAGGGTCCATAACTTTGGACCCCCTGAACCAAACTTCACCAAACCTGGGTGGTATCATTAGGAGAGACTCCTAAAGATACCCTGAAAGTTTGGTGCTTCTAGCTTAACCATTGCACCCCTGACAGCAGGCACCCCCCAAATTTCCCCAGATTCTCCTTTTAAATCCACCCCCTTCGGCATGGATTTAAAGGGAGAATCTGAGGTCCTCAGTTTAGAAGAAGAGTTTGGATTTATACCCCCCTTTCTCTCCTGTAGAAGACTCAAAGGGACTTACAATCTCCTTGCCCTTCCCCCCTCACAACAAACACCCTGTGAGGTGGGTGGGGCTGAGAGAGCTCCGAGAAGCTGTGACTAGCCCAAGGTCACCCAGCTGGCATGTGTGGGAGTGCACAGGCTAATCTGAATTCCCCAGATAAGCCTCCACAGCTCAAGTGGCAGAGCAGGGAATCAAACCTGGTTCCTCCAGATTAGAATGCACCTGCTCTTAACCACTACGCCACATTGAAAGTGATGCTGTTTCAGGGTGGGGGATAATCCACCCCCAAACAGCATCACTTTCAATGTTGTTTAACTAGGGAGCCCAGATTCTCCCTTTAAGGTGGATCTAGTTTAAACACCATTGAAAGTGATGCTGTTTGGGGGTGGATTCCTGCATCACAGCAGCTGCCCTGGGGGCGGGGGGCGCAAAACTCAGATTTTGCACCAGGCTCCATTTTCCCTCTATGCCTCAGCCCAGAGGGGAGGGGCAGGGGAGGGAAGGGCAGGGCAGGGCAGGGCAGGGGAGTCTGCCATCCCCGACCTCGGAGAGCTGCTTTTATAAGCGCTAGGCCAGGGGCGGGGCTTGGGGAGGCGTGGCCATGCCCTGGGGCGGGTGGGGGTGTGGCCCCCCAACCCCCCCCCCATAAAAAATCTATACCTACGTCCCTGGCAATAGCCAGTTAAGGTCTGATATTAAGGGACAAGGAAGTGAGCTCTGGAATGTAGCTCAGACCAACGCCCAGCCGACTCTTTGATAAGGACAACGACCCTCTTTGGAATTACAAATCAAATCTGCAGCCAGCACCCAGAGGTCTCCCAGCCGTTGGGAGACGTGCAGGAACTACCATTGGACAGTTTGAACTTTTCTTTGTTACAGCATGGGGAAGCAGGACCCTTAGGGCATCACTGACAGGCACAGCCACCTGATAGGAGACAGCTGGGTGTGGTGGGAAGCCCATCTGGATTTCGTGGACAATAGACGCTATCTGCTATCCGTTCAGGACCATTGCAAAATCCCGTGGAAAGACGCCTGACAGCGAGATTTGGGTTTCCCATTCAGAAAAGTGTAACTGTATCTGGTTTGTAAACTGTTTGTTTCATGATTGGTGTTTTGGGGCGAGGGACTTGCCCCCTCCCCTCCCCTTTGCCCCCTTTGAAGTTTGGGAATAAAAGTTCTTGCACTGCGTTGCAAGGGCGCGATTCTCTCCTGACCGAGCTGTGACCACCATCTGCAATAAAATTCTTTTGCTTGAAGAACGCCTGCTTTCTGCGCCTCATTAAGTTGCTGAGCTGAAATCACTTATTGTTACCTGGCAAGTCGCGGTAACAGTTTGAAAGCTTTGTGTTGCTCCTGCAGGTTCGAAACACTGCAAAGGGGGAGGAAGAGTAGCAGCCTTCCCTCCTGAGCCATTTTTTCTAGTGAAAATGACTGGTCATGTGTAACGAAAGAAAGGGACAGGCAGCTCCTCCCCAAACCCAGCCAACCCTTCCTTCCCATGCAGAAGCAATACAAAGATATCAAGGCGAGTTCCAGAGATTGAATGTCTGACTCTGAGTTCAGTCTGGCAACAATGTGCTGAACTGTGTCAGCCATATTGATTCTTTTGACCCTCAGCTGGTTCCTGGCTAGTAGAGTCCTTCCCTTTTCTTAGGGAGAAACATTTCCTTCTAATATAGTAAGAAAGGAGGCCTCCCTCTGTGCTGCTGATAGAAAGTGTACAGGCCACACAGGCATTCTGCTCTTCGTAATAGTTAAGTATTTTAAAGTCCAATTGATTGCAGGTCCCAGTTTCTATACCGTCTACCTCAAAAAAGCAATAGGATGGTGTGAAGGAAAAGTGGTTTGTGGTGCCCTCCTTTCCTTGTAACATACAGAGAAAACAGGGTTCTCAATTCCAGATACTCTGAAACCACTGAGTTTTTAAAGATTTTATTAAAAAGAAAGAAAATATAGAAAAGATTATGTTATACATAGATTTCTTTCAGCTACAACATAGTTCCAAGCCTGAGTTAAACAGGTCCTTTTCCGTTCCAAGGTTGGATCAGAATAATATTCCCTTTCAAATCCCTGTGATCCAAGTCATGGCCTTTTTGCCATTTGGCACCTTAGATCAATCTTGTTGATCTGGCAGATTGGATTTTTAAAGAATGTTGTCCTGGAAAATCTAATTTGTGGAGCAGCAGTGGCGTAGGAGGTTAAGAGCTTGTGTATCTAATCTGGAGGAACCAGGTTTGATTCCCCGCTCTGCCGCCTGAGCTGTGGAGGCTTATCTGGGGAATTCAGATTAGCCTGTACACTCCCACACATGCCAGCTGGGTGACCTTGGGCTAGTCACAGCTTCTCGGAGCTCTCTCAGCCCCACCCACCTCGCAGGGTGTTTGTTGTGAGGGGGGAAGGGCAAGGAGATTGTAAGCCCCTTTGAGTCTCCTACAGGAGAGAAAGGGGGGATATAAGTCCAAACTCTTCTTCTTCTTCTTCTTTATTTTATTTATAATTAATTTTATATACCACCCCTCCCCCGAAGGGCTCTGGGCGGTGAACAGCACAATAAAACAACAATTACATTAAAACCCCATTAAACATAAACATGGTTTTATAACCCTATTAAGGAACAAAGGGTCTTGTTGTTTATGACCTATCCAAGCCATGTCAAGAAGAGACCAAAATGCTTTTCAGGCTGGGATGAGTTACTGCTAAATAAATGTGAAAGAAAAGTACACTTTCTTCACATGCCCCCTCTAAAGATGGCATTTGTGGGCTTAATGTCTGCAAATTGCAACTACTAACAAATAAAAAGGTCTCACATGGTCAGGCAATATCAACCATCTCTAACTAATGCAAGGTCCTTCTAACTACACACATAATATTGGTAGAAAAATTGTTGGTACAGCACAACTGTTCTGATGAAGAATATGAGAGGGAACACAAACGGTGGCAAAAGAGAAGCAAGTTAGCTGTAAGGGAGGCAAAAAAATATTATGAGGAACGCAGGGCTGCGAACATCAAAACCAGCAACAAACAGTTCTTCAAGTACATCAAAAGCTGGAAGCCAGCAAGGGAAGCGGTAGGCCCGTTAGATGACAAAGGAACAAAGGGTGTGCTAAAAGATGAAAGGGAGATTGCAGAGAAGCTGAATGAATTCTTTGCATCTGTCTTCACCCAAGAGGAGGTGAGGAAAATTCCTGCACCTGAACCAAGCTTCTTAGGAGGCGATTCTGAGGAACTAGCGAAGATAGTGGTAGACAAGGAAGAAGTTCTGGCAGCCATTGATAAACTAAATGCTACCAAATCCCCTGGCCCAGTTTGCATTCACCCAAGAGTTCTTAAAGAGCTCAAGCATGAAATTGCTGATCTTCTCACTTTAATATGCAACTTATCCCTGAAATCAGGCTCCATCCCTGAAGACTGGAAGATGGCCAATGTCACACCAATCTTTAAGAAAGGATCTAGGGGGGACCCGGGAAATTACAGGCCAGTCAGTTTGACATCTGTTCCTGGTAAATTAGTAGAATCTATCATTAAAGATAAAATTATAAAACATGTAGAAAAGCAAGACCTGCTGAGAAAGAGTCAGCATGGCTTTTGCAGAGGCAAATCCTGTCTTACAAACTTACTAGAGTTCTTTGAGGGTGTAAACAGGCATGTGGACAGGGGTGAACCGGTGGACATTGTCTACTTGGATTTCCAAAAGGCTTTTGACAAAGTTCCTCACCAGAGACTGTTGAGAAAACTCAGCAATGAAGGAATAAGAGGGGAAGTCCTCCTATGGATTAAAAACTGGTTGAGGAACAGGAAACAAAGGGTGGGTATAAATGGGAAGTTCTCACAATGGAGAGATGTAGGGAGTGGTGTCCCCCAAGGATCCGTTTTGGGACCAGTGCTCTTTAACCTATTCATAAATGACCTGGAAGTAGGGGTGGGTAGCGTGGTGGCCAAGTTTGCAGATGATACCAAATTATGTAGTGTGGTGAGAACCGCAAAGGATTGCGAAGAGCTCCAAGCGGACCTTGATAAATTAGGTGAGTGGGCTCAGAAATGGCAAATGCAGTTCAATGTAGCAAAATGTAAAGTGATGCACATAGGGGCAAAAAATCCAAACTTCACATACACGCTACAGGGGTCAGTGCTATCAGTCACAGACCAGGAAAGGGATTTGGGCGTCTTAGTTGATAGTTCCATGGGAATGTCAACTCAATGCATGGCAGCTGTGAAAAAGGCAAACTCTATGTTGGGGATAATTAGGAAAGGAATTGAGAATAAAACTGCAAAGATTGTCATGCCCTTATATAAAGCCGTGGTGCGACCGCACTTGGAGTACTGTGTTCAGTTCTGGTCGCCACATCTCAAAAAGGATATTGAAGAGATAGAAAAAGTGCAGAGAAGGGCAACGAGGATGATTGAGGGACTGGAGCACCTTCCTTATGAGGAGAGGCTGCAGCGTTTGGGACTCTTTAGCTTGGAGAGAAGACGTCTGAGGGGAGATATGATTGAAGTCTATAAAATTATGCATGGGATAGAAAATGTTGACAGAGAGAAATTTTTCTCTCTTTCTCACAATACTAGAACCAGGGGGCATACATTGAAAATGCTGGGGGGAAGAATTAGGACTAATAAAAGGAAACACTTCTTCACGCAACGTGTGATTGGTGTTTGGAATATGCTACCACAGGAGGTGGTGATGGCCACTAACCTGGATAGCTTTAAAAGGGGCTTGGACAGATTTATGGAGGAGAAGTCAATCTATGGCTACCAATCTTGATCCTCTTTGATCTGAGATTGCAAATGCCTTAACAGTCCAGGTGCTCGGGAGCAACAGCCGCAGAAGGCCATTGCTTTCACATCCTGCATGTGAGCTCCCAAAGGCACCTGGTGGGCCACTGCGAGTAGCAGAGAGCTGGACTAAATGGACTCTGGTCTGATCCAGCTGGCTTGTTCTTATGTTCTTATGAACCCATAATGGTACTTTGCAACTTTGCTTATTTGTTGCCTTCACTAAGGGCTGAAGTACTAATGTTTTACCAGTCTAAGTCCTCTTGTAGCCAGCCCCACCAATGCCGAACTGAGCTGGTGAGCCTGCCGGAGGCTTGCCAGCCAAAGCAGCCACTCCCCCCCCCCAGGGCCCAACCCACTGAGGTAATATACAGCCTTCGTAATGAGTCCCTCACCCCTGCCATAGAACAGGTTTCCCTGCCCAAGGGAGGCTAATATTTAGGCTTGGTCAATAGCCTAGACATTCGGTAAAATTTGGATTTGGATTTATTCAGGCATAAAATTATCTGTATGCCCGAATAAGACAAATAACACATTTAGATATGCTCGAATATTCAGGTATACCTGAAAAATCCGAGTGATTTTTTTGTATTTTTGGTGTTTTTCAAATTTGTGCCTGCAGGGGGTGCAATTTTAAAGCTAATGGCACCACAATTTCAGGGTATCATCTGGAGACTGTCCTGATGATGCCAACCAAGTTTGGTAAAGTTTGGTTCAGGGGTTCCAAGGTTATGGACCCCCAAAGGGGGTGCCCCCATCCCCCATTGTTTCCAAAGGGAGCTAACAGGAGATGGGGGCTACCCCTTTGAGCAGTGGTTCTCAACCTTCTTAATGCCACGACCCTTTAATACAGTTCCTCATGTTGTGGTGACCCCCAACCCTAACATTTATTTGTTTTACAGATGGAGAACACTGATGCAGAGAGTCTTTGGCGACCCCTGTGAAAGGGTCGTTTGACCAAAGGGGTCCCGACCTCAGGTTGAGAACCACTGCCTTTGAGGGTCCATAGATTTAGACCCCCTGAATCAAACTTCACCAAACTTGGGTGGTATCATAAGGACAGTCTCTGGATGAGACCCTGAAATTTTGGTGTCAGTTGCTTTACAAATGCACCCCTGACAGGAACCCCACAAAATTTGTGTAGATTCTCTGCTATGCAGTGCATTTACTTCTGGGGGTTCAATTTTATGGGCCCCTAAAAGGTTTATTTTGTTTCCCTGCTCCTACACATGAAGCCTTCTGGCTGAGTTCTTCAGAACACTCCCAACACACTCCCCCCTACTGTCCCCAGAATCAAAGTTACCAAGACTGGATGCTATTACCAGGAGGGCCTCCTGGAGCCACCTTGAAAGTCTGGTGCCTCTATCTTCAAAAATGTGCAGCCTGCACAGAAATTCCTCATTTGGTACAATGGAGCCAGTACAGAGCAGACTCTGCCAGGCTCTTCAGCAAGTTCTATGGTGGGAAAAATTAACTAACTTTTCCCACCATAGATTTCAGTGGGGCTTGATGTTAGGGCCAGCTGGCTCTGTACTGGAGATTTGGGAGGGGGGCTCTAGGTGGTTGTTTTGGATAGGGGCGCCTAATTTCCCGCAGGGTTGCTGGTGTAAGTCTCCTGAAAGGAACCAGCCAACTTTGCTAAAGTTTGGATGGCTGGGCACTTATTCTGTGGGCATCAGGTTCACCTTCAACTGGGTGTCCACAGCATTTGCCCCTCCCAAGCAAACTGTAGCAAAGTTGGCTGGTTCCTTTCAGGAGACTCACACCAGCAGCCCTGGGCAGATTATTTTTCCCAATACAAATATATCTGTTGCACGACAGCTGTCGTGTCTAATAAAGTTATTATTCATATACTTTTGTATTTGTCTTATTTCTCATTACAATCATCATATACATCAATGAAACCCTTTATTTGATTCATACATATATATTCTTTTCAAGTCCACAAGAAATCCAACTATAAGGTTCTTCTCAATCTCTTTTTTTATGGAATTCAATATCAACTATTTCGTCAACATTCCAAAGGTAAGTGTCCAATGTGTAACACTCTATAGGTCCATTACATAACTTCCATTCAGGTAAGTGTCCTATACATTAGTCCATAAGTTCCAAATGATGATTTTTAAATAATAAATTTTTGTATTTTTAAGGAGATAGTTGTTATTGAATTCCATAAAAAAAGAGATTGAGAAGAACCTTATTGAAGTCGTCACGAGCGACGCAATGAAGAGACAAGATGCAGCAATATCATCCGGTGGAGAGAAGCCAGCGGCTACTCTGCCGAACTAGCGGTCCCTGGCACCTTTTATTAGGGTTTTTGGGAGGTGGGTTGGAAGGCGGGAGAGCGGGAGAATATTGGGCAATACATGAATCATAGGGGCTGCGTACGTGCGGGAGGAAACGCTCCTGTCTGGGCCTAATCCATACCTGGGGGTATGCACCTTTTGTCCCTTTGTCCAGGACCCGTGAGTCATGGGGTCTTATGATCAGTGAGTCTGCTTGCCCGAGGGGTAACAGATGGCACAGGCGTTCCCGCGCACTTTCTGAGACCCTACGAGGTTCGCTGGCTCACCCCAACATCTCCCCATTTCTAACAATTTAAGGCAAGGACCGAATCAGCTAATAATTTGGAGGAGCGTTTGCATCCCGGGGAACTCTCTCAAACTGATTGAGCTGTTTGTGAAGCATTAGAGCTTGGTTCCTACGCAGAGGAAAGTCAAAGGGTTTCTTACACATATTACAAGCAACGTTGTTACAATTAAAGCTTTAAGTATTGAACTGTTAACTGAGTCAGTGAGTCTTACATTCTGCTTTGGCCGGGTGCAGGGCACCTAAATAACCACCTGGGAAGCAGAACAGTCTAACTTGAATGTTTCCAGTTTCCAAAAGGCCGAATTGAAAGTTTTCAGTCGGTGAGAAGCAAGGCAGGGAGCCTTTGCAGTAAAGGAACAAAGAAAGTCTGCCTAGCAACAGTAAGAGATTGGTTCCTACAAGCCCTAAAGTAGCTGGGCATAGGAAAATTTAAGACCGTTTCCGCACGGGCGGAATATGGCGGCCTGGGGACGGCAAAAACACAGTCCCTAGGCCGCCGTTCGCACAGGGGGCGCAGCTGCATTGCAGCCGCACTGCCCTCACGCTGCCCGACCGGCGCGAAGCCGGCTTTTCCCGAGTGCGCTGGGAAGCACACTTTTGTGGAAACGCCGGCTTGAAGCCGCTGCCGTGCGAACGGCAGCGGCTTCAAGGCACCTCCCCCCCACTCCCTCCCTGCACTTACCTTGTCCCCGGGCCTCCGGCGCGTTGCCGAGGCCTGGGGACACGCCCCCCTGCCCTGCGACGCAGGAGCAGGCACGCAGGGCCGGGGGGCGTGTCCTCAGGCCTCGGTGACGTGCCAGAGGACCGGAGACATGCCGGATCGGCCGGGCGACAGCGCTCTGACGCGCCGTCGTCCCGGCTCTTTCTGGGACCGTTCATGCAAATGGTCCCAGCGTCGTCAGGTCGGCATCGAGTACGCTGACCCAGTCGCTTCCGCCTCCGTGCGGAAACGACCTAAGTTTTCTTTGCTAGGAGCACTGGCGGAAGAGAGAGATTGGTTCCTACAAGCCCTAAGGTAGCTGGGCATAGGAAAATTTAAGTCTTCTTTGCTAGGAGCACTGGCAGAAGTAAGAGATTGGTTCCTACAAGCCCTAAAGCAGCTGGGCATAGGAAAATTTAAGTTTTCTTTGCTAGGAGCACCGGCAATGCAAGAAAGAGAAGAAACTCACTCAGAGCCAACAAGCTCTATTTCACAAAGCAATGCTAGAAATAAAAAGCTCACTACCAAAATGTTAGCATATTTGCAAGATCAGGTGAATGTATTGCAGCTCAGATGCTCTAAGGTGTGGCAAGACCTCATAGAAAGGTCTCTTTCTCATAGTGTCCTGCAAAGTGCCACGGGCCGCATTCGCATGGGCATGCCAGCACAGATCCCTCTTACCTTTTCTCCTGGATGCCATCACACTGGAGAGGCCAGGGAACATGCCCCCGTGGCCATGGCAACGCCTCTAGGGCCAGAGGCCAGGAAGCATGGCCCTGGCCTCTCCAGAGTGACGGTAGCCAGGGGACAAGGTAAGAGCAATCTGCTCCGACAGGGGAAAACGCTGGGGTCCACTCGGTGCTGTTCGCTTGGCACCAGATGGATGCTGCCGTTTTCCGAAAAACGTCATTATGGGGGGGAATGCACCGCTGCCACTGTGCT
>NC_059427.1:10385394-10478230 GCF_021028975.2 Sphaerodactylus townsendi
CTTGCATTGGCTTGGAGCTGTTTCTCAGGCTAACAACAGCTGTATGAATTTCTTTTTTAATTGATTTTCCCCGCACCATTCCTTGGCACGCCCCTTTTCAATCTTACCTCATCTGAAAGTTCTGTAAATATCAATCCTGGCCTTCAATATCTCACTTTTAAGAAACTCCCATCCATCGTGCACTCCCTTCTCTTTTAGTATTCTTAACCAAGGGATCATTTTCTTAAAGTCTAGCATGTCTGACTTCCGCTACAAAGACAAGCAATGTTCGTTATGCTGACCTGATTTCCTTCTCTTTCCATTTCAGAAGCAAATGACAGGAGAGAAGCAAAAGACAGTGAAAAAGTTCAGGGAACTACACTCCTTTCTGGAGAAACAAGAGAAACGTCTGCTGGATCAAATAGAAGAGGTGGAGAAGGAGATAGCAACAACCAGGGACCAGCACTGGGCTGAACTCTCTAAGGAGCACTCCCATCTGGACAGCCTCATCCAGGAGATCCAGGAGAAGTGTCAGCAGCCGGCCAGTGATCTTCTGTGGGTAAGAGTGTTGTGGGAACAGGCAGGCTCCCAGTTGGGAAAAGCTGCCTTTCTGAGCTTCCTTCACTTGGAAGAAAAGTAGATGAGCTGTTGGGATGAGCTGGCCCTTCTTTCCCCCTTCCAAGACCTCAGCAGCCCTCCCATGACACACCTGCCCCAGACTTACCTGAAAAGATGATGGTCCCCTGCTGCTGCCAGGCATGTTGAGAGGAACAAGTGTGACCCCGACTCCAAAAACAATGATCTGGTCGAAATCCAGGCCACCAGCAGAGGACCTGAGACCATACTTTGACTGAAGACCAGTGAGGGTGGGAGCAAGACAGTAGGCAGGGAGCAGCCCAGACCTCTGAAGGGAGGCCAGGAATGCCATGGGTGCAGCCACCATTGTCAACAGTATTACTGTATTGGCCTGTCTTTTTTCTTTTTTTTTTACAGTTCCCAGTGTCAAGGTATTAGCTTCCGTTCGCTTATTAACATAATCCAATGTAGCCTCTGAATCAGAAGCTAGGAATCTGAACCAGGTCTGCTACATTAGCTTTATCTGGTATACATGGGAATTCTTTCTTTTTCCTTCACACTTGGTGAAGGAGTGTGTGAAACAGAGTCTCTCTTCCCAAACTTTGAAGGATCTTTAATTTTTACTGAATCTTGCTTTGCAGCCATCTAAAAATCCCTTCTTTTTTTCCTCCCTTAAAAGTGCTGTAGTCAATCCTCAACTCCAAACCCTCCCAATTTTTAATAGAAATGTTCTAAGTCGCTGGCAAATTACCCATCGAAGCACCAAGAGAGGAGAAACGTTGGGGCAAGATTTCTTGTCCTGAAATACGTCCTCTTGCCCCGCACATGCTTCTTGCTTTCCTGGTGCAACTTTTCACCCCAGTCCTAAACCACCCCCTGCTGGGTTCCTCTGTTCCCAAGAGGACATGCAGCTAGTTCCAACACCAGTTCAGAAGTCTGTCCGACAAAGCTGATACAATTGACTTGTTACATTGCTAATGCAATATGACAAAGATAATTTTTAAACTTCCTTTTGAAAATGGAGACCATTTCAAATGGGATCAGAAAATGACTGAAGAGTAGGGTTGTTCTTCTGAGTCAGAGGTGACATCCTACCTCCATTGGAAACACTACGTTTTCAGCAGTAGTGTGTGGAATTAATACAGCTGAAGAGACAGCAGGGAGAATGGAGGTGTGTGGAATGATTTCACAAAAAATGTTGCCAAGACACAAGCTACTGGGAAAATCTATGGAAAGCTGTGCATGCAAAAATGACCTTCCTGTGGTATTCCCTTTTTGAAATATTGCAGCCAAAGTGCCTTTTGTTTGATACGTGCAGTTTGTTGGGATTTGCAAGTGTCTGTCACAATCCAGATGGAAAGGGGTTAACTATGTTCATGCTAATTAGTTACTGAGGTCAGCGTTTTATGGCTAGTTCATTGATTAAACTATTTGTCACCTTACCCCCCCCCCCCAATTGCTTGTGTGAGACTAGTCCAGTGGCATTCCTGCCTAGGGACAGGGGGTACCCTATGTCCCCGGGCGCCCCGTTTGGTCACGTAGGGGGATGCCAACATTTCAGGGTCTTTTGTGTGTTTTTAAATTTTTAAAGTGTTTTTTCACCAAACTTGGGTGGTATCATAAGAATAGTTAACAGATGATACCCTGAAAATTTGGTGTCACTAGCTTTAAAAATACAACCCTTCCAGGCACCCCAAGAAATTTGCCCAAGATTCTTTGTTTTGCAGTGACTTTGATCCATTGTAGCCAATGGGGAGTTTCTGAGTGTGTAGGCAGGCTGCACATTTTTTTACGATAGAGCAACCAGACTTTCAGGGTGGCTCCAGGCAGGCCTCCTGGTAATAGCATCCAGGTTTGGAGACCTTTGATTTTGGGGGTTCAATTTTATGGGCCCCCAAAAGGAAACTATTGTTTCCCCGCTCCTGCACATGAAAGCCTGTGGACTGAGTTCTCTCAGAACTCTCTCAACTCCCCCCCCCACTCCAGAATCAAAGCTCACCAAGCTTGGATGCTGTTACTCAAGGCCTCTTGGAAGACACCTTGAGAATCACAAGCATATATTGGTACATTTGCAGCCTACACTCAGAAATTCCTCAGCTATTTTGACGGGCAAGGTAACTGCAAAACAAAGAATCTTCAGGCAGAATTTCTTGGGGTGCCTGGAAGGGATGTATTTTTAAAGCTAGTGACACCAAAATTTCAGCGTAACATCACAGTAACTATTCTTATGATGCCACCCAAGTTTGGTGAAGTTATGTTCAGGGGGACCAAAGTTATAGTTACTCAAATGGAGTAGCCCCCTTCTCAGGTTAGCTCCCATTGAAAACAATGGGGATGGGAGGCATTCCATTTGGAAGTCCATAACTTTGCTGCCCCTGAACCAAACATCGTAGGCTTCGGGTGGTATCATCAGGGCAGTCTCTGGACCAGTGCCCTGAAGTCATGGTGCCACTAGCTTTAAAAATGCGCTCCCTGCGGGCCCAAAACATAAAAATACCCCCCAAAAAGCCAAATACCTTGCATTAGCATTTGTTCATATTTGGGCAGGACATAGTCCGGACAATTTTTTGTCCGAATGTGCTAAGTACTTTGCCCAGAATTCCAGCAGGATCTGCTATTTGTTTCATCTGAATCTCCAACCCTCAAAAGTGATGCTGTTTCAGGGTGGGGGAGAATCCACCCCCAAACAGCATCACTTTCAATATTGTTTTAACGGGGGACCCACAGATTCTCCTTTAAAGGCAGATTTAAAAGAAGAATCTACAGGCTCCCTAGTTTTAAATACCATTAGAAAGTGATGCTGTTTGAAATTGAATTCCACTGGAGGTGTTTTGTGAGAGGTGATGCTGACATTTGTTTGGTAAATGTTTTGCTGGGGGTGATTTGTGAGAGATTTACATGCTTAATATCCACTTGCACTGGCTTGGAGTTGTTTCTCAGGCTAACAACCTACCTCATAGGGTTGTTGTGATTAGGAAATTAGGAAAATAGTTGGTGAGGAGAGAGCCATGTATGTTTTGATGGGAGTGGGAGGTGTTTTGTGAGCTGGTGCAAAAAATCATTGTTTGGTCATGGTGGGGGAGGGTGGCTGCCCATACGCCGGGCGTGGGGGGAGGGCGCGCCAAACTCAGGTTTTGTCCCCGGGCTCCAGTTTGCCTAGGTACGCCCCTGGACTAGTCACATAGTCAGAAGTTATAAAAGTAAAGTATGTTTCTTTGTCTAAATCTCAGACTATGCACACCATGCACACGAGGCATCTTTTTGTTGAGATCACCACAAGAGGCATCATGTGGGACCATATGATGCTGAGCAATGTAACCAAGTTAGTATTAGGATAGTAAGGTATTCTTTATTTTTCTTCCATGTAAACCTTTCCTATTAGTAAGTAAACTTATTTATATAAAAACAGCAACTGTCTCATGGTCTCTTATTCTGTTACTCTGCTAAGTATTAAGTATTAAGAGTAGAAACCCAACACAGTTCCTTCCTCGACTTGCACCAAAACTCAGTACCTGTGGCCAACTTCCACCCCCTCCCTTCAGAAGATTTTTGGGGGGGCTTTTAAAAATGAGCAATGACTAGATTGCCATAGCTTTATGGCATCATAATAATTAGCATTGTAGCAATGTCACTAGTTCTTATCTTTTATTTTAAAAGACTGCACATTTCTATTTATAACAAGGAGTAAATACTTTGAAAGCTGGGGATCAATATATTGCTACAATGCTACTGTAATCTAGCTATTATACTTAAACCTGGAGATGCCCTTCAGTGGCAAGAAGGAAAATAACAGTGACACACTGTAAGGTTGGGTTGAGTAATTAGGAGGTTAAGTTTGGAGTCGGTGTGTAACCTTGCTCTACATTCCTAGTCCTGGGCATTTTGCCCAGAGATTCTGCTATCTGCTTGTAACCTTGCGGCTGCCTTGCTTATTTCTGTTTCTCGTGAAATGTGTGAATCTTTGTCTGGGAACAGAGGCTTTGTTTATGTTAAAGGGGATGTAGCAGCGCAAACCCAATAAATTAAAGCAGTAGATTCGGGCCGAAGTCTAGATCAGAACTTCATTATACCAATGTATTCGATCATGATTGCCAACCATTAAAGATCTTTCAAAGGTACTTTAATCCTGGACTGTTCTGGTTCATTACATTATGCGAGTTCTCCTAAAACCTTTTCTGGATTAAGTTCCTGATTGAGCTCCGATGTCAGCCGACATGCGGAAGTTGGGATTCAAGGGTCCGTTAAATTTGGAATACGAGGTGGAACCGGTAACCCCCAAAGAGGGTTCTGGTTCACTTCGCCCTGCATCCACCGAAGCTCGAGAGCCCAGAGAGTCCCTCTCCCTGGTGGCTCTCTCCTGTCCTCGACTGAGTTGGAGTATGGCTTTTCTACATTTGCAAGAGCAGGTTGATCAAGCTGCACTCGTGGCTCGTCGTACCGTGTCCTCTGAAACCATCGCCACGTGTTGTGAGCTCTCTGATGCTGGCGGCGGGATGTGTATGGATCGTGCCCCTGCTGAACGACATATCACCACTCGCCAACGTGTGTATTACAAACCGGTAATGCGCAAGGTCACGGAAGAAATTGGGCTATCAACCATTCATGGCTTCCCCTGTGAATCGTTGGAGCGTTTTTTGGATCGTTACCTGGAGGACCCCCCTGTGGATTATTGGCAGAGTACGGGAGCACGACCCAAAGTAGCTACTAGGGAAGTTCCTTCGCGAGAGTCCATGGATTTCATTGCCCCGCACGCGGAAGCCTTGGCTGCCTTGCCCGCCGTCGAAGCGGAGGATGTGCTGGATGAGGAACCTGAAGATCCAGGAGAATCGTCGTATTCCTCTGGAGACGATGGAGCTGAGGGACCGATCCAGGTGCCACTTGAGGAACAGTCTATCTGAGCCGATGTGGAGCAAGTCCAAGGACAATTTGACCTCCCCCGTCCCAGACCTGACGATGACTTGGAGGACCTTAAGTGGCAACGAGCTTGTGAATGGCAACGGGCAAGGGAAGATCTTCTGGAAGAGCAGCGACTCCAGCATGTTCGCCTTCATGAGGAGCTGGAAAAAGAGAAGGAAGCCTTTTATCTTCAACTCCAACGAGACCGTGAGAAACAGGAGAGGGAGATACATATGGCTGCTGAACGCTCCAGGCTCGATCTCTCCCGACAGAAACTGACCCTTCGTGCTCTTCGGGATCAAGGTGACATCAATGCGGAGATGCAACGAACAGAGAAAGAGAGACTTTTACGTGACCGTGCAGATATTGAACAGCAACGTGAAGCTCTCCGCAGGAGAGAAAGGGAATTAGCCGCTAGAGAGGCTCGGGCACAACGGGCCGATACCAACACCCATAGGGTCCCGCAGAGAGACAGTTCCGCACCCCTACGCATTCAACCTGCGGTGCAAACGGCTTCCGGACGGCCCCCCGCCGCACCTGTTCCTCAACGGGTGCCGGTGCAAGCACCAAGACCTATCCCTGCTCCGGTTCCGGGTCAGGCTTATGCGAGGCCTCCCATCCTGGCTCGTTTTGATGGCACCGCTTCCAAATTGCCTTATTTCATCCTTCAGTTGGACGCGCATATGCAGGATTTCGAGGATCTCTATCGCTCCGAGAGGGAGAAAGTAAGAGACATTGGTTCTGTGCTTGATGGGGAAGCGGCTGAATGGTTTGTGGATTTGTTTGAACAGGTCGCGGAGGAGGTGGAATCCGTGGCAGCACTACTGCAAGGGCTGTGAACTCGGTTCGAAGACATAGATGCGGTCGATAAAGCCATGAAAACCCTCAAAACCATCACGCAAGGGAATCGGCCGTTTGCTGACTATGCCCGGCAGTTTCGGTTAGCGGCCAGCAAAATCCCCGACTGGCTGGAACGAATGAAATGCGAATACTTCTACGAGGGTTGTGACCTTAAAATCCGAAAATATGCTATATTGCATCGGGAGCCCAGAACAGTGGCTGAATGGATAGGAGGGCAAATCTCTACTCGTCTTCTGCGTGCCAAAGGAACACCAACCAAAGCTCCACCTGCTAAGTCAACCGGTGCTCCTGCTAAAAAGCCGATCGGAGCAACGTCCTCCACCGAAACCACATCGGAACGTCGCCGTCGCTTGGGTCTCTGTCTCTATTGTGGAGAAGCCGGTCATATGGCTGCTAATTGCCCAAAGAAAACCAAAACCACTGGTCCCGGGTCTACTCGCAAGCCAGCAGCTAAACCGCCACGTAAAGCTGGAAACAAAACCTTTGAAGCCTCCTTCACATGCCCTCATGCGGGTAGTCACGCCGGGCCGGGAAGGTGAACTGGGGCCTCCCTTTCTGTTGGGCTATCTTCTACTCCTGCCGAGGACAACATCCCTGCACCGGATGCGGTGAGTGACGGTGGAGCCCCTATTACTCTAATGACTACCTTAGCTAATCCAGCCAAAAAAACTCGTATATTAGCACAGGCTCTCGTTGACTCGGAATGCTCCCATTGTCTCATGTGCCCCCAAGTAGCTGACCAGCTGGGACTCGATAAAATTGCACTCGTTAAACCCATTCCATTTACTCAAATGGATGGCAGTCTCTTGGGGGGGAAGGCCCAGCCCGTTTTAGAACTGAACCGGTGCTCCTTCGTTGCGCTGAACACTGGGAAAGGCGTAGCTTTATTTTAGCTCCGGTGGCTAGACACCCCATTGTGTTAGGAATGTCATGGCTTGAAGCCCACGAACCGACTATCAAATGGAGTGCACACATTGTCCGATTCACAGATCCGCCTTGCGGAGACCACATGCATGAGGGTTACCCTCCTCTTGACTCCCCTGCTTCTGTAACCCACACCTCGATGGGCCTGGAAGTGACTCCTCCCTTCAATTTACCAGGGGTCCCGAGAGACTATTGGGATTTGGCTAAAGTTTTTGAGGAAAGTGAATGCGATCAACTGCCACCCCATAGAGACACCGATTGCAAAATCACTCTGGTGCCCAGAGCCAAATTGCCCAAGGGTAGGATTTACCGAATGAGTCCCTCCGAAGAAAGGGAACTGCGAGCCTTTTTAGATAAAAATCTGGCTCGTGGATTCATTCGGCGAGCTACCAAGAGTACTTACGCTGCTCCTGTGTTGTTTGTGAAAAAAAGGATGGTTCTTTACGGTTGTGTACGGATTATAGAGGTCTAAACGCTATTTTGGTGTCCAACAAGTACCCTTTGCCCTTGATCAAAGACCTTTTAGACGCTCTGGGTACTGGACGGATTTTTACAAAGCTGGATCTGCGAGAAGCTTACTACCGGGTGCGCATCGCAGAGGGTTTTGAGCACCTAACCGCCTTTAATACCAAATTTGGCCAATATGAATATCTTGTAATGCCATTTGGATTAAATGGAGCCCCAGGGGCTTTCGTGGCTCTCATCAATGATGTACTACAAGACTTATTGTTCAAGGGAGTGGTGGTGTATTTGGACGATGTTCTTATCTACTCCCAAACTGAGGAGGAGCACGTTCGTTTAGTTAGAACCGTTTTGCAACGTCTCCTCGACAACTCCCTTTTTGCTAAGTTGTCCAAGTGTTCCTTTCATCAACGAAAAATGGATTACTTAGGGTACAGCGTCTCGGCTGACGGCTTAGAAATGGATCCTAGCAAAGTAGCGGCAGTCCTAAACTGGCCGGTCCCCACTAACCGGAGGGAACTTCAGTCGTTTCTCGGCTTTGCCAACTTCTACCGTGACTTTATTCCCCTGTTCGCTGAAATGGCATTGCCCCTTACTGACCTCCTACGCACAAAGGGTCACGGGCCACTGGCCAGCAAGCCAAGAGGCCCATTACTCTGGACTCCTGCCTGTCAACGATCCTTCCAACTGCTAAAAACAGCGTTCACTACTGAGCCCATTTTGAAACATCCCGATCCTACTCTCCCCTTCGTGGTACATGTCGACGCTTCGGATAAAGCCCTGGGCGCGGCCCTTTTGCAGAAAAATTAAGATAATAAACTCATGCCGTGTGCTTATTTATCGAAAAAACTGTCGGGTCCCGAGTTGAACTGGACTGTGGGTGATAAGGAAACGGCGGCTATCAAGGAGGCTTTGAGTACTTGGAGACATTGTTTGGAAGGGGCGTCCCATCCTTTCCAAGTTTGGTCTGATCATAAAAACTTGGCCGCTCTCTCCACACCAACCAAGATGTCCGCTAAACAGCTGCGGTGGGCGGATTTTTTTCTCTAGGTTCAACTTCTCTGTTCATTTCTTTCCTGGCAACAGCAACAAGCTTGCGGACGCACTCTCCCACCTCCCTAAAGGGGCGGAGACGTGCTTACGCTCTGTGCCATGCACCGTTCTGACACCAGCACAGTTGGGATTGGCACTTACCAGGTCCCAATCCAAACTTCAGCCTTCCATCATTGCTGCCTCTCCTTCTACACCCGTTCCTGATATTGACACGCCCTTTCTGCTACGCTTACAGGAGGCGGGACGCCATTCCGTTCCTGCCGAGGACAATGACTCTTTGCTCATTCTCCAGGGGGGTGTTTGGTGACGGGGGAATGTTGGTTTGTGCCGCCGCCCCTTTGTAAGGAGGTGCTACAGGCTGGTCACGACGCTAAACAGGCTGGTCATTTTGGATTTCTTAAGACTCTCCATCTGTTACGCCGGCAATTTTGGTGGCGCAATATGCGTAAGGACATTGAGTCTTATGTGAAAGGGTGCACGGTGTGTGCAGAAGCAAAGCCAATAGTAGGTAAACCTCATGGCTTGCTCCAACCCATACCGCTGGCCTCACGTCCCTGGCAGATTATTTCTATGGACTTTATTACTGATCTTCCTGACAGTCATGGCAACACGGTGTTATGGGTGGTGGTGGATTTGTTTTCCAAGCAAGCACATTTCATTCCATGCCCCACCATTCCTTCCGCTCCTAAACTGGCCAGGTTGTTTCTTCAACATGTTTACCGTTTGCACTCCGCCCCGCTCAAAGTAATTTCGGACCACGGTCCTCAGTTCGTTTCTAAGTTCTGGAAATCCTTTTTGGATCTGTTGGGTACTTCCTCAGCGGTCGCAGCTCCGTACCACGTGCAAAGTGACGGGCAGTCGGAACAGACCAACAGAACACTGGAGCAGTATCTGCGTTGCTACACTAACTACCACCAGACCAATTGGGTGGACTTGCTCCCATTTGCTGAATACGCTTACAATAACGCAGTGCACAGTAGTACTGGCAAATCCCCGTTTGAGGTGGTGGCATGACAAACCTTTCCACCATTCCCACTGCTCTCGGATCAAAAGTTGCAACCACCTGAATTTGACGAATGGATCCGATCGCTGGCTGAGGGGTGGAAATCGGTTACCACCGCTCTCACTCATGCCCAAGAGTCCCAGAAAGTGCAGGCTGATAAACATCGAGTAGATTTTCCTCTACATGTGGGGGAGTGGGTTTATCTTTCTACAAAAAACCTTAGGGATGTGCATCGTTATTCCAAACTGGGCAAGAAATTCATAGTGCCGTTTCGGATCCAACAAGTGATTAACAATGTTACTGCACGGCTTGTATTGCCTAACTCACTAAGCAATATTCATCCCGTCTTTCATTCCAGTTTGCTCAAGCGGGCTCCAGATTCCGATGCCTGGCACGACCCACCGGAGAAACCCCCGCCGGTCTTGATTGATGGACATAAGCACTTTGAAATCGACGCGATATTGGATTCCCGTCTGATTCACAATCGGCTGCAGTATTTAGTTTCTTGGGTGGGGTATTCGTCCGGCCATAATCAATAGGTGTATTACGAGAACATACAAGCTCCTGCGCTTATTGCCGCTTTTCATAAATCTTTTCCTGACAAAGTAGGGGGGAAGGGGGCTTTCTTTGGGGAGGCAGAATGTAAGGTTGGGTTGAGTAATTAGGAGGTTAAGTTTGGAGTCGGTGTGTAACCTTGCTCTACATTCCTAGTCCTGGGCATTTTGCCCAGAGATTCTGCTATCTGCTTGTAACCTTGCGGCTGCCTTGCTTATTTCTGTTCCTCGTGAAATGTGTGAATCTTTGTCTGGGAACAGAGGCTTTGTTTATGTTAAAGGGGATCTTCGCGCGCAAACCCAACTCGTAAAAGCAGTGGGTCGAGCGGGGTCTGGTCAGAACTCGCATTGTCTGTATTCGATCATGATTGCCAACCATTAAAGATCTTTCAAAGGTACTTTAATCCTGGACTGTTCTGGTTCATTACACACACGGCTGAGGCAGAAAATATTTCTGGGAAAGCCTCTGCATCCTGCATAAGAGCTATACATCCCAATTTGAGGACTTCCTGTCTTCCATGTGAGGAAACATTCCTTTATGAAAGTAGCCACTGTTGAGTCATCAAAGCAGATCACTTAGCCCTGTCTGAAATGCCTCTACTTTGCTCATATTACCCTTACAAAGATTTTCTTCCTCTTTATAAAAAAATCTACTCCAGTATTTGAGTGGAGTCTGTTAGCTGGGCAGAAGAAAAGAGTGCAGAATCTTCCAGGATGCAGGGAGTCTTCCTGATTCAGTTATCCGAAGTGGTGGAAAGTCTCTCCCTTTTTGTGTGGGGAAATTAACTGGAGCAGACTCTTGGCTTGCAAAAGGCTGGGCAACATGGGGTCTTGGATGCCTATTTATACAAGAGTCAGCTTGGTGTAGTGGTTAGGAGCAGGTGAACTTTAACCTGGAGAACCGGGTTTGATTCCCCACTCTTCCACCTGAGCAATGGATTCTTATCTGGTGAACCAGATTGGATTCCCCGCTCCTACATTCCAGCCGGGTGACCTTAGGCTAATCACAGTTCTTCAGAACTCTCTCAGCCCCACCTACCTCATAAGGTTTCTGTTGTGGGGAGAGGAAGGGAAAGGAGTTTGTAAGCCCCTTTGAGTCTCCTACAGGAGAGAAAGGGCGGATATAAATCCAACTCTTCTTCTATATAGAAACACGCAGGAGAGTGGGTAAAAGTTGAATAATTTTTATTTAGGGATAAAAATGGGGGTACCCAAGCACAATGAAATAGCAGAACACACACACAGTCCTAGAATAGGGATCTAGAACAGATAAGGAATATAGGGAGGGGCAATTGAAGTCATAGTCACCTGATCCTGGAGCGGAATGGTCTAATGAACAGAACTGAGCAACCCATGCTTAGCTTTGTGGAGCAGTATCACAGACAGAGAGCTGTCCAGAGATACTGAACACTGTCTATTGGGAAAGTGGGCTTTTTGTAGGGAAAAATGGACCCTCAGGGCCCCTGATCCTAAATCTCTGTAGACAAAAGGGATTTCCTGCCCTTCCTGGGAAGGACAAGAGAAAGACATCAACCTTAATTGCAGGGTGGGGAGGTTGTCATCAGTCTAATGGGTTTAGACATCAGCCTGATGTGCCCAGGGAGATTACAGCTGTGAAACAACGATAATGTAAAATAAGGTGTCATTAAAAGTGTTACTCATAGGAAGAAACATCAATTAGTACAATACAGGGCAGGCAAGCACATTAATACTTCCTTTGTCTTCTCTGGTGCATATGGTCCAGGGCTGGAGATGGGAACTCCCTCCACACAAGATCTGTTGTGTAGACTTACTCCTTTCAGGATGGTTGTGATAGGACATTATGCAAGTTGCTTTGTAGGGAGACTAGTCCATACCAAGTTCTTTTTCCTTGCAGGCTACCCAAAACAAGCTTCTCTATTTTGGCACTGCTGCTGGGCATCCAAGGTTGACTGAGATGGTAGAGGTGGCACTGTCTTAAAACAGGGGCCCTTGTTCCACCGTAGGTCAATCTGGCAACAATGCGCCCTTTTAGCAACCATTGAGGACTCTTTTCTCTGTCTCACTTTCTCTCTCTTTCTGCCTTTAGGATGCCAGAAGCACCTTGAAGAGGTAAGTGGATCTTTCTCATTAACCTTCTTTACAGTGTGAGGGATCTACGTAGCCATTGGAAAGAGGAAACCAATTATCAGAGCCAGAAAAATTGTGCTTCTGCTTAAAGTCTCCTCAGGTGGAATTTGAGGAACAAAAATTGTCATGTGATTTTACTGGGCTGAAAGATTCCACACCTCCCGCCAGGAACAAATGAGGAAAAGGAACAGCAGTGATGTCATGTGACCTGTTTGCTTCCACTGCCAATCAGCCTCACTGAGGAGAACATAAGCGGGGCCTGCAGAATGAGACCAGTAATGAGTCCACTAACCACCCCTGTACAGCTAAAAAAAAAGGCGTGGAGGCTGATGGTGCCTGCTAACAGTGCTCCTCAGAGGTTGGCTGCCTTTGGCTATGGAAGCTCCCTTCTGTCACCAGTTCTCATAGTTTTATATAGTTTTATAGTTTCCTGCTTCAGGAAACTTGTCTGATCCCCTTTTAAAGCTATCAGAGTTTGTGGCCATCAGTACCTTGCCCAGCAATGATTTAATAGAGTAATTACTGATTGAGAATGAAATATGCCATTATATCTGTCCCTAACCTATTTCTCAAAAGGTTAATTGGGTGCCCCTGAATTCTTGAATTATGGGAGAGGGAGAAAAAGATGTAGCCGATTTTGCCCGCCTCCATTTTATCCTTACAACAAATCTCTTCAGAGAGAAAGAGGCTGGTCTAAACTCACCCAGTGAGCCAAATGGCTGAATGTGAAATTGAACCAGGGTCCTTCTCTAGTCCAGAACTCCAACCACACCAGCTTTCTTGTGGAGCAGCAAAAATGGGGAAATAACTCCCCCCTTCCTGCAGTGCAGTTCAGAATGGGGGAAAAAAGGCTGGTGGGGGAGGCCAGAGCGCTTCCTCCCCCTGATGGTGGCATTATGAATCCAGATGGGCTTGGTATTCTTTTTAAATAGCTGTTCCTCACAACTACTATGTGGTTCTAGGTTCTCAGGAGCTACACTGAGGTGAATCTTCCTATCCAAAGGGCCTCCCATTTTGTTCTTCTCTCAGCCTCAGCCTGTTTCTCTAGGCTTTCTGTCAATTCCTCCTTTTCTCTGATCCCCGGTGGCAGGGAGGGTTATGAATTGGATGGATGTTTGATTTTTCCTCAAGGTGTGAAGAAAAGGAGACGTTTGCGAATCCAGTGACTTTTCCTCATGCACTGAAGAAGCGCATCTCGGACTACTCCAATCAAAATCTCAATTTGGAGAGCATCATGAAGCAAATCACACGTAATGAATAAATGCTGCAGGGATTTCAGATTGGACATTAGATTTGGCCAGATGTGTTTTAGTATACTTTAGATTTCTTATATCATTAGCAAAACCAGGAACATGAGGAAGTTATGTAAGTAAAGGTTATAAAGATCATTTTAGTTCTCTTTGTAAAGTTTTCAGAACTATTCCACAGCTTTAGCTTAGAACTGCTGGGATTTTCTCAAACTTATTTGACGCTGCTGATCTTGGCTCATTTCTGTGACTGTGTCCTGGCAAACTGTGAGGTTGATGGTAGAATAAACAATGAAAATGAAAGGGGAGGGGAGGGGAGGTAACTGACCTTCAGGATACTCTCATTTAGTGGAGACATCTTCCTGATGCATTTCAAGGGGGTGGGGAGGTGAAACCCATTCTCATTGCAGTGTGTCTGTGGCCAAATTGGACCTGCGAAAACTGACCCCTTGGACTGAGTGTTTTTGTTTGAGTATGTCATAGCTGAGGTCACAGAGTGGTCCCAAGGGAACAGCGGCTCATTCCGCACATGCAGAATAATGCTCTTTCAAACTGCTTTCAGTTGTCTTTGAAGCTGTGTGGAATGGCAAAATCCACTTGCAAACAGTTGTGAAAGTGGTTTGAAAACGCATTATTTTGCATGTGCGGAAGGGGCTTCAGAGTGCTGTCTTAAACAGATTCACCCCTTTCTAAGCCCATTGAAACCAGTGGGTTTAGAAGGATTTTTCCCCCTGTTTAGGATGACACTGTGGAACTTCTGTCTGAGGAGATCCTAAGTTAGCTGGAGTGGACACTTGGGCCTCAGTCCTTAGCATACTTACTATGAAGTGAATCTCCTGTGACTCACTCAAAGTGTGTGGTGAAAATGGAAAAATGTGAATATTTCCACATTAATTAAATTTGGGAAGAATATTTCCCAGAAGTAGGTTCTACCTAACTTTCATCTGAGACTCAGAAGATGCATGTCCATATGTGCCATCAAGTCACAACCAATTTAGGGTGACCCCAGGAAAAGGTTTCCAAGGTAAGGGAGAAGCAGAGATTTCTTTGCCATTACTATAGTCTGCATAATCTTCTGGGGTCACCCATAGAAGCAGCAACCCTGCTTAGCTTTCAAGATATGATGAGGTGGAGCTATACCATGGCACCTTCCCTCCCCAAGGAAAAAAACCCTAAACAATATTATTAGCTGATGGTTTTTTTAGATTTGTGATAGGCACAAGGGTCTCACTTTGGTTCCTTTGTTTCCTCAGACTCTCTGGATTCTGGACTTCAGCTGCAGAAAGGTATGTATATTGATCAATGATTTCTTTAAATGTCTCACCTTTCAAGGTGTGTTCTTGAACTTGGTGTCTTCTCAGAGATACACAAAGGATTCATGTTGAGTCAACAAAACACTAACATATTAATGTACAAAAGAAATTTTTTTACTGTTCAAATCTATACATCCAAATGAAGGATTAATGTAAAAACAGGCAGTAATTCCAAATGAAGCAGTAAAGCAACTGTCGGGAGGGGAAGTGTGGGGAAACCAGCTGTACAGAAGCCCCATTTCTGATGTGCTTTATCAGTAGCTACACCAGCGACTTCATTAAAGACAGTTGCTTTACTGCTTTATTTGAGAATCCTGCTTGTTTGGCCTTTATTATTTCATTTGAGTATCACTGCCTGTTTGTTGCATTGATAACTGCAATTGAACCTTATTAGAGCCATAACTTGTGTTTAGCAGAATTACATCATAATAAGCTTGTAAAGCAACTTAGGAAACAAATACAAGAGAATTTATTTTCCATTAATATGCTAGCGTTTCATTGCTACAACATGGCTTCCTTGTGTATTTTGTTATTCATCTACATTGCCTTTCTGTGTTACTGTTTCTCCACAGATAATATTACAGTGGCCCAATCTCCACTGAGAAATTAAATATGGATACATCCAGGTTTCAAAAGAAACAGTACCTTTTCATCTCACATTCTCCCTTCCCACTGCACTGAAAACCTAGATGTCTATTCAAGTAATGTAGATTCAAGTAACACTCCCCTTGAACACGCGATCCGCTCAGTGGGAATGTTTTTCCTCGTCCTGATTGGCTGTCATGTTGTGTTGGGGCGGGCGGGACCTTTTCTATTTTTTCACACGCAGCAATATAAGGACATCACTACATGGCATCGTTGGACAATTTGATTGGCTATTGGGTTGAAGCGGGAACATTACAGTGGTACCTCGGTTTTCGTCGGTAATCCATCCGGCGACACTCGGCGAAAACTGAAACCGGTGAAAACCAAGGCTACGCCATTTGCGCATGCGCTACGCAAATGGCATAGCAAATTTATGCAAAAAGTGTAAATCTACGCAAACAGCCAGCAAAAAACAAGGCGGAAACCAAGGTGGCCAGCGAAAACCAAAGTGGCCAGTGAAAACCGAGGCAAAAAACGGCCAGCAGCGACCAGCGAAAACCAAAATCAATGACTTCCAAGGTCGTCAAAAACTGAGGTACCACTGTACTCTGCCCCGATTGAAAATTCATAATTCTTATTAAGACCTTTAATGTTCCAACACAGCTACATATGAACAATATTTACTAATCGTTGTGCCATAGCAATGTAATATTATTGCAACGTGGCCATTCCCAGCACATGGCCAAAAAAAAAAGGCTGTGCTCGTCCACTGCGCTCTGATTGGCTGGAAAGGCGTCGCGTTACTTCTTTTTGATATGTAGCACCCCACAACTTATCTTTCCTATTTTAGGAAAGGTCTATTTTAGTTCAGGCCTGAAGCTCCTTATTCTCACAAGAAGTTTCAGGTTCCTAGTTCACACACTGATTGTTTTGTGTGAGAGCAATTCCTGCAGCATAACACAAGTTTTTGCAGAACTGGAAATAGGTTTGCAAGACCTAAGGAAGGCTGTTAACAATAGACATTTTGGAGCACACTGGTTCAGAGTTAGTAGCGACTTGACTGTACTTTACACACACACACACACACACACAGTAAGTTACCTGCACAGTGGCAGGGAGGGGACATTATTATTATCATTATCATTATCATTATCATTATTATCATCATCATCATCATCATCATTATTATTATTATTATTATTATTATTATTATTATTATTATTATTATTATTATTATTATTATTATTATTATTAATATTTATAAACCGCCCTCCCCCGAAGGGCTCAGGGTGGTGAACAAACAAATAGATAGAGCACAATAAAATCAGTAATCATTAAATAACGGCTCTATACATATTTAAAACCAACCCCATTAAAATGCAGCGTTCTAACATCAGGTATAGCAATGGCGTCCTACTAATAGATCCCCTAAAAAGGGGGAGGGGAAGAAGAGAAGAGGGACAGCAGGGTCCACAGATGTTAAAAAGGGGGGGGCATCAGCGGCCGGCCTCTCCAAAGGCCCGGTGGAACAACTCTGTCTTGCAGGCCCTGCGGAAATCATTAAGATCCCGCAGGGCCCGCGTAGCTGGAGGTAGAGTGTTCCACCAGGCAGGGGCCAGAGCTGTAAAAGCTCTGGCCCGGGTGGAGGCTATCCGCATCATAGAGGGGCCAGGGATCACCAGTAAGTTGGCCTCTGCTGAACGCAGAGGTCGATTTGGGACATATGGGGCAAGACGGTCCCGTAGGTACGGAGGTCCCAGGCCGCGCAAGGCCTTAAAGGTCAATACCAACACCTTGAAGATGATTCGGAATTCAACCGGTAACCAGTGCAGGCGGCGCAACACAGGTGAAATATGATCTCTGGCGGCACCTCCTGTGAGCAGGCGGGCCGCCGCATTCTGGACCAGTTTTAATTTCCGAATCAGTCGCAAGGCCTGCGTAGAGTGAGTTGCAATAGGCTAGCCTGGAGGTGACCGTTGCATGGATCACAGTAGCCAGATCCGTTTGGGAGAGGAAGGGGGCCAGCCGTCGGGCCTGCCGGAGATGAAAAAACGCAACCCGGGTTACATGGGCCACCTGGGTCTCCATTGAAAGAGACGAATCCAGGTGGACCCCCAGGCTACGGACGGAGGAGGCCGGTGCCAATGTAGCCCCCTCCCACACCGGCGGCTGGAAATCCCCAACCCCTCCTCCCCGGCCCAGCCAGAGGATCTCCGTCTTCGATGGATTCAGTTTTAACCTGCTCTGCTTCAACCAACCAGCGACCGCCTCCAAACAATGCTGGAGAGCTACAGGGGCGATGACTGTTCCCCCCTCCATCAACAGAATGAGCTGAGTGTCATCAGCATATTGATGACAGGTCAGCCCAAAGCTCCGTACCAACTGAGCAAGGGGTCGCATATAGATGTTAAATAACAGCGGGGACAACAGCGCTCCCTGAGGTACACCACACTGAAGTGGGCACTTTCGGGAGGCTGAGTCCCCGCACCACACTTGCTGGGTCCGGTCCCGGAGAAACGAGGCAATCCACTGAAGGACAGTGCCTCGCACCCCAGAAGCGGCCAGGCGGTGGGTCAAAAGATCGTGATCGACCACATCAAACGCTGCGGTAAGATCTAACAACACCAGCAGCGCCGATCCGCCTCGGTCAAGTTGCATACGGAGCATGTCTGTGACGGCGACAAGAACAGTCTCCGTCCCATGCCCAGCACGGAAGCCGGACTGGAAGGGATCGAAAGCCGATGTGTCCTCCAGGAAGCCCTGAAGCTGCTCCAACACCACTCTCTCAATTACCTTCCCCAGATTCGAAATGGGGCGGTAATTGGCCAGATCACCAGGATCTAACGATGGTCTTTTTAAGAGTGGGCGGACCACTGCCTCCTTCAACCCACCTGGGAAAACTCCTCGCTCAAGGGAGCTATTGATGATATTCAACAGGTGGGGTCGTAGCTCCGCCCGGCATGCTTTAATAAGCCAGGAGGGGCACGGATCCAGAGGACAAGTAGTAGGTCTAACAGCAGCCAGGGCCCTGTCGACAGTGGCTTCAGAGAGCAGGGAAAACTGGGCCAAACAAGGGCCAGAAGACGGCAAGGGAGCCTCCAGTTCACTTATTGTCTCTAAGGTGGAGGGAAGGTCCTGGCGGAGCGACGTGACTTTGTCTGCAAAAAAGCTCATAAATGCCTCACAGCTGATAGTCAATTGTTGATTTGTAGAGCCCTCAGACAATGAGGTGAGTGACCGAATGATACGAAATAATTGCGCTGGGCGAGAGCTAACAGATGCAAGAGAGGAGGAGAAGAATGTCCTCTTTGCCTCCTTCGTTGCCATCTCATAGGCCTTCATAAACGTCCTATAAGATGTTCGCGCAGCTCCGTCACGAGACTTCCTCCACACTCGCTCTAGCCGTCTGAGCTCCCGTTTCATACAGCGTAGCTCCTCAGTATACCAAGGAGCCAGCCTTGACCGGGGGCGCAGAAGGCGCCGGGGGGCAACAACCTCGATGGCATCGGAAAGGCGGGAATTCCAGTCTTCCACCTGGCCATCAAGGGTGCCGGTAGGTTCAGGGTCCCGCAGAGCATTCAGGAAACCAATAGGATCCATAAGTCTCCGCGGGCGGGCATAAATCCGCCCGTCGCCTAGACAGGGATGTCGTGGCACGTCCACCAGGACCCTCAGGGCATAATGATCAGACCATGGCACTCTATCTGTAGAGGATATGACCATATCAATCCCTGACCCAAAGACCAAGTCAAATGTATGCCCAGCCTCATGAGTGGGGCCAGAACTTACCAAGGAGAGGCCCAGCGTCGCCATGGATGACACTAGGTCTGCAGCCGCCACACACGAGGCGGTGTCGACATGGACGTTGTCTGGCGACATGGACAATAAGTCTGGGGAATCGCAACGCCCAGTCCACCACCACCTCCAGCAGCCGCAGCAGGCAGTCCCCCGGTGCGCTAGGCGACCGGTACACCAGGAGGACTGCCAACCTCTCCGAGGCCATCCACTCCAGGCCAACACATTCAAGACCCGTGATCTCTGGGACAGGGACAGCCCTAAAGGGGATGGCATCACGGATTAACATTGCCACACCACCACCCCGGCCCTGTGTTCGTGACCGGTGGAGGCATGCGAAACCTGGTGGGGAGACCTTGCCTAAGGCGATGGTCTCCCCTTCTTGCACCCAGGTCTCGGTAATGCAAGCCAGGTCCATCTGTTGGTCTCCGAGATATCCTCGGAGAACAGCGGTCTTATTATTTATGGACCTGGCATTTATCAACACCAGTGACGAAGCAAAGTAGCCCTGAACCCTACCACCTGCGTTCCTCGGGATAGAACGGAGGTCAGAAGGTGGGCGAGCATATCTGCATCTCTCCCGTCTTCTCTCATATGGCCACCGTCTACCATCATATTTGCCCCGTCCCATCAACACTGGGATCCCTAGACCCATGGGTGGCCCCCCCATTTCCCTACTGTCTCTTAACTTATCTAACTTCCTGGTGAGAGCTCCCCACTATAGTGGGCTCGGGCTCACCCCTTACGAAATCTAGCTAGCTAGCAGCCTGTCACAATAAATTAAATTAAACAACAATACAGCCAACACTTAATAATTCCTAATTAATTATTTCCTAACTAATTCCCCACTAGCTACTTAAAAGTACACCAACTACAGAACATAACCAGAGCCAGAGATGTCAATAAATATCGGTCAGCATTTGTTGTCTTGCCCGCGGGGTCGCAAGGAAGAGGCGAGACGCGTAGATATCATCCGGTGGAGAGAGCCAGCGGCAGGAAGTGTGATCCGTGGATCCGGCTACTCTGCCGTGTGCTAGTCCCTGGCACCTTTTATTAGGGTTTCATTGTGGGCGTGTAAAGGAGGCGGGTAGGGAGATGAGTGGGAGAGCGGGAGAGCTGGAGATCATCATGTGATGCATGATCTCATCGGGCTGCTACGTGCAAGAGGAAGCGTCCGCGTCTGGGTCTAATCCACACCTGGGGGCAAGAGCCCTTTTGTCCCTTTGTCTGGGACACCTGGTGACCGTGAGTCGGGTAGTTCATGACCTGTGACTCACGGGGGAATGGGGGGTGGGGAAGTGTGTGTGCCCAGAAGGCCGCAGCTGGCACTGGCATTCCAAGCGCTCTATCTACGGTTCTGCTGGGTTCGCGGGCTCATCCCTACAAGCATTAAGATCTCAATGATTGGATATCACTAAAATGACTTCCCGATGCTCACACCAACGGGAGACATGTATATCCACAGCAGCGTTAACAATAGCCAGGCTCCATAGGGGAAACAACATAAGCCAAAGCTGCCACTAAAACACAATACAGAGCTGAGTACGGGACCACTTCTCTGTACTTGCGCCCTCTGGTGGTCATCAATAATCACAGGATTGCAGTCACTACAGAAGGATCCAAACCCAGGGCCCACACCACCTAGGCGGAGCCTCTGTATTAGTCTCTGAATCCAAGGATTATATAGGGCCAAGGAGATAAAGTATATAATAATAGCAAACAAGTAATAGGGCAGGCAGCACAACAGTCGGAGAACCACTGCCACTGGCCACTCCTCCCAGGTCTCAAAGGTGCCGGTTCCTGCCCGGGGATCGCCGTCTACAGTCAACTGGATGTTTAAAAAACTAAAAAGGCAGCAGTAGTGTTGGACTGCGAAAAAGCTGCTAGTCACATGTTCCGCATCTTGTGAGGCCCCACCCTCACAATCAGGCCTAACTGGAACGATCGCCAGTTCTCTCGCACCGGGGTCGATTTCTTCTGAATTTGCTCCAGAGCCCCGCATTGCCAGCTCCGCCTCCACCAGTGCTGTCGTCTCCGCCTTCGCTCGCGCACGGGGCTCCCGATGAAATTGTAGCCGGCTCAATTGCACTCTTTCTAGGGGGGACTCTAGGGGCTGAGCTTGGAACAGGGGGGTCTCTGCCACCGACGCCCCCAACACCCCGACACCCCCGTCGCAGTCGTGGTCGTCCTCGGCTCCAGCTCCGCGGCCAGTCCCGGCTCCGCAGCCGGCTCCGCGACTGTTCCCGGCTCTGGCTCCGGCTCTTCCCGTATCTGCCGCACCCTCCCCAGGGGCTCCGGAGACCAATTTTGGGGTTGGGCGGTCTTTATCACCGACACCCCCGTTGTTAATGTGGTCTCTCGAGGCAGCGTCTCAGCAGTGGGTGCCCAACCGTCACGAGCAGACGCGGAAACCAATAGATAGAAGACAGAAAGCACGGTAGGAGACAGGCGCCTCATATTATAGTCCTGTGACGTTTTAAGGCGTTTTAGGCTTCTAGTACTGTTTCTAATGCTGCGTCTTCACCCAAATTTTGTGGGGTAACACCATATAGGTGGATGGAACAAGTTCTCTCAAGTTAAATTCCAAAGGGGATATTTTAAAAACCTGTAAGTAGCGGAGCTCCGCTGCCGAGCTCCAACACGGACGCCATCTTTTATATACATGAATCAATGCCAAAGATATTCTATCATTTCTAGCTTGATCCTGGACATCTCAACACAGGTTATCTGCCCTGGTTTCAACACTTTTGGGGAGTGTTTTTCCACACTCCCCCCCCCACACACACACATCTATGCTCCTGCTGGGGTTTCCCAGGTTTTCTCTGATCTTCCTTAAACCTGCTTTGCAGTGAAGCCTGGATGGCTGCTATGTGGGTGGGAAACTGTAGATTTCCCACCTATATGGCAGCCATCTCCCTGACCCTGTCCTTGTGGTTACCATTTCCTTCCCTTACCTATGGGGATAGGGCAGAATACAAATTTAATAAAATAAATAAATACTTTTGGGGGAATTTATTTTTAAAGGCAATACTATTATATTGTTATATATATTTTACCAATATGTGTACCTGGTTTGCTGACTTCCCAATCTTCATTAAAAAGCAAACCTCTAGACCTTTCTATTGGGACAATATACAGGGAAAGACGTCAATATAATGATATGCAATTTTTTAAACTGCCAATGTCCTGGTGGCTCAGTGGAGGGGGGAGGGCACTACTGTGGGACTGGGGCAGGGAAAGCGTGGGGAAATCAGCCATATAGAAGCCTCATTTTTGCTGCGCTTTATCAATAGCTACACCAGCGACAGGGAAACCACACAAGCCTGGATGTTTCTAGAAAATGAAGAGAGTTTCAGTGACAGCACAAGAGAGGAATCATTTTTTGGAAGCAATAATTGAAGAAATGCCATTCTTGGGATACAGGAAAAAACTGTATGGCCATAGTGATCCATCCGAAAGCCCGGGACAAGAGTAAAATTCACGTAAAACCTTCAGTGTTGGCACAAAACATTGTGTAAGCTTTGGAGCAAACTGGAAGTTTTTATCAGGCTGGATGTTACAACCTTCAAAAAGGTAGAAGGTGGCAGGCAGATTCTACGAACTGTGGTGTGAAGGTCTGATCTCACTTACATCCACTGATGGGGTGCAGACAGGCCTTAACCTTCACTTTATTGCTGACAAACTAATACCTTGCAGCACATTCCCCAAGAATGCCATTCGGACCAATTTTTGATCATTCATTGAAATCTTGAAACCACCCCAAGCCATCCAAAATTGTCCCCAGTGCCACTTGAGAAATTCATCTCTCTGGCAGGCTGAAAGACGTGAGGTCCTTCTTCCAGTCCCTGAATTTTGTTCAGTATCAATTAAAATCAAATTCAGTTTGAGATTGTCTCAGATTATCATCAAGGGCCACGATTCATTCAACCCATTCTGTGCCTCTGCTCTTTTTCATGGTATTTAGGTGTTTTTATATAAATGCTCTCCCACTTGTGATTTATTTTCAAAAATATTCCTGGGTTTTTTTCTCTCTGTGAAGGTTAACTGCTTGGGCTAGGATGGTAGGAAACAGGTTTGTTCCTGTGAGTTTTTATTGTGCCTTTTATCTGCCTTCACTTGAAGCATACCAGAAGGCTATTCTGCCTTTTAGTAAGTCAGAAGAGAGCAGGGAAGAGTTAAAGGGGTGGGAGGAGGCCATGATGGGCAGGAGAAGGAGGCAGAAGAGGCCAGAGGGAGAAATCTCCCAGCTGAAAATCTTTCTCTTCTTGTCTCCTCATTTTCCCCCAACAGCAAATGTGACTTTGGATCCAGACGCAGCCCATCCCCGACTCATCCTGTCTGAGGATCGGAAAAGCATGAGACTAAGAGAAAAAGTTCAAACTCAGCCCAACAATCCTGAGAGATTCAACAATTATTATTGTGCTGTGTGGGGCCGTGAGGGGTTCACAGGAGGCCGCCATTTCTGGGAAGTCCTTGTGGGAAGTGAGGGAGGATGGAGTGTGGGGGTGGCCAGAAAGTCTGTGAGGAGGAAGGGACATTTTAAGTTCAGTCCTGAGGGAGGGATCTGGGAGGTGGGGAAGTGGCGAGGGGGGCATTACTGGGCTAGCAGAGGAGGCTCTTGTATTCGCCTGTCCCTGCATGGGGAGCCCAAGAGGGTCCGAGTCTGTCTGAACTATGATGAGGGTCAGGTCACCTTTTTCAACGCTGACCAAGGAACCCTCATCCACGAGTACTCTGGAGCCTCCTTCTCTGGAGAGACCCTCCTGCCCTTCTTTCAGGTACTTACAGGCCACCTCAAACTCTGTTAACACTTCCCCCCCCAGTGGTGTGGCTCCCTGCCTCCCAAACATTTCCAGATTTCCACAAACTCTGAAAGACAGAGTTGCTAAGGAAAGCTTGACTTGACCCCCCCCCCCGACCTGACCTGCTGTCAGATCCCCAAGAATTGAAACAAACTCCATACAGAGAACAGAGGTTTATTCAACAACTGTAGGACAGCAGGGAAAAGCCAGAACTGATTTTTCCCACGCAGAGAGCAATAATATGAATCTGCATTCCCCCCACATATGGGAACAGTATAGTGAAACTATGCAGACAGTTAGATAGCAGACTCTGACTCCTCAGTGCATGGCCTTGACCAGCACCTGGCAAAGCCAGGCCAAGAAAGCAACCCAACCCCCCATCCACAGCATAGCACAAAGCACCCCATCTATAGGCATCCTGACACCTGCAAACTTCCTGTCACTGAAGCTTTCTCCTAGGTTGGTCAGGTAGGCCCTGACCGGGATGAGCCAGGCTAGTCTGATCTCATCAGATCTCTTAAGGTTGGCCCTGGTTAGGTCTTCGATGGGAGACCACCAAGAAATACCAGGGTTGGGATGGGGAGGCAGGCAGTGCCAAAGAACCTCTGAATGTCTCTTGCCTTGAAAACCCCGTGGGGGCATCAGTCATCTATGATTTGTCAGTTGAAAAAAGACAAATGCGCATGAGAGAGTTTTTCCCCTGTTTTTTTCCACAACTATGTTCTCACTCTTTCTTGAGCACCGGTAGCCCACCTGTTCTGCCCCCCCCAAGCGTCTTCGATTGAGGTGCCCTGTTCTTGGTTGGGACAGAAAGGGGGAATGCAAGCCAGTTTCTACAGTTCTTAAAATGGCTTTATTCAACCCCCAGGGTTAACTAAACAGAGTAGTTGCTTATCCTCAGGCTGTAGGAAGCTGCAAACTTGTCTCTTCTCCGGCTGCTGCTGGAAGGTTGACCATCTCTTGCTTCCTTGTAGCTCTGGAATCTTGCTCTTGCTGTAGACGAACTTGGCTTGTTCTCTTTTTAAACCACCATATAAACCTATGGCTTCTCTGGACCTATATGGTTTACATGGACGTTACGAACAGTGCGGAGATCCTCACCCTTAGCACCGCATAGATTAACTGAACAATTAACACAGAGGGCTTCTGGGTAGGGAAAAGGAGAATTGCCTGCTGGGAAAAAGTCTTAAAGGGGTAGGGCCTAACTAAAACACCCTCCCAGGAAAGGCTTAACAATAAGGCAAAACCCATACTGACTATAGGGAAACTGAATCTTACAGGGGGAATAACTAAAGGCTCTGTGGGGGCATGACACCACCCTCCATGCACTTTCTCATGAGCACACCCTCTGATCTCTTGTATTGTGATAGAGGAACAATTTACAACGGGACAGTTTTGTCTACACAGGAAAATGCAACTGTGAACTATCAGTAGAAATTGCCTTCTCAAGCCCAGCTCTCTGTCTCTAACAGCGATGTGGTGGGCGGTGACTATAGACGGGCTTGTGTTTTGGAGACAACTTTATTTTTTTCGAGGATGCCAGTCCCCAAATGGCAGCTTGGTAGGTGGAGCCAGTCACAGACTGACAGGGGTTAAATCCCTAGTTCCCTATTCACATTTCCTAGTTCTTTATTCATGAGTTCAAACACAAATATTGGGAGTAATTTAAAATCTCTGCATTGTTTATGGCCTGCCTCTAGGGGAAAAGAAGCAAACAAACAAACAAACAAAAGTCCCTTTTGGTGACCTGGGGGGCACACACTTGTGTATCCAGAAGCATCTGATGGGAGAGGATCAGCATCTATGTATGGTGAGGGTCAGGCTGCCTTAGTGTGTTGCAGCAAAACCAACAAGGAATCTTGGAACACATCCAGACTAACTCCTGGATTCTCTCTCAAGCTGCCTACAGCCCTCATAATAAAATGGATGAAATGTGTTCTCATGATTCATGCATCTGTACATGGGCATACAGAGATATGGAAGAAAAAAGCCAACAACAGTGTGGTGAACAGGTCATCAAATGCAGGCATCCCCAGCTATGACACTTCTGAACAAAGACCATTGTGAAATGGCTGGGACTTTAGAATCCATAAATTAATGGATTAGTTAATGTATAACCTATTTTAGGAGATGTGGGCTCTCTGTTCAAAGGTTGTTTGCCGATCAGCTTTTTAAACGATATGTCTATATCATAAAGTGAAGGAAATTGAAAAGCATTTCCTGACTTTCTTTTCTGAAAAAGCCAGGAGGAATTGCAGACACAGGTATGGGAGGTTCCAGCTGTCGAGGGGCTTCCATTTTGGTCTCTCTGTACCCCTGAGACTCCCCTGAAGTGAACGAAGTGTGGGAAATTACAAGAAAGAGGAAGGCTGTATCGTGTTTCCCACAAAAACAGTCCCTTAACGTCACCTGGAGACGACCGGCAGGTAAGGCTGGCATAATGGCTGGGTAGCCTAGTGGATGGAGGATGGGGGATTCAGACTGTGCTGTGCTTGAGACCTGCACCTCTTGGCCTTGCTCTCTTTACCCCACCCCTCTATTGTATAATTAGGAAGCAGCAGGTTTTATTTGTGTGAATGGAGTTTTCCATCATGACATAGATGCCCAGACTAGCCTGATCTTGTTAGCTCTCAGAAGCTATGCAAGGTCAACCACTGTTAGTACTTGGATGAGAGACCACAAAGGAAGTCCAGGATTCAATATGTAGAGGAAGGCCATGACAAAAGACCTTTGAAAAGACCTGCTACCTTGAAAACCTTATAGGGACACCTAAGTCAGCTGCTCCTTGAAAGCCACATCAACAAGAAAAACAACAACAAAAGTATTGTCAAAGGTTTTCATGGCCGGAATCACTAGGGTGTTTTGGGTTTTCCAGGTTGTATGGCCATGTTCTAGCAGTCTTTTCTCCTGATGTTTTGCCTGCATTCAGATCCTCTGAAGATGCCAGCCACAGATGCAGGCGAAATGTCAGGAGAAAATGCTACTAGAACTTCCATACAATCCAGAAAACCCACAACATCCTAACAACAAAAGTTTTTTCCTGCACAGGGACAGTCTTGTGTACTTTTCCTGCTATGCTGCAGCTGCCTGTAGAGCACAGTGCCAATGGGGATTTACATGGTTGGTTTCCCATAGTTTTCTTGCCACAGTATCCTAGCAGCAGCCACCATCACCCTCCACTGCACCATCAGGGCTTTTTCAATTTTTTTAAATATTATCTTTGGTGACGTCCTTTCCAAAGCTTTGCAGCAAACAGGTTTGGGAAGGACTGGAGAAAAGCCTCCTGGGAAAATCCAGGAGGTGCACCTCAATACTGTGGGAAGCAAGGAAAAAACCCCGACTTCCCAAGAGTATTGAACCGAGGGCCAATAACGCATGTGGAAACAGCCTATGAGAGAAGGAACAATTTGGGAGTTAAATTAGTAAATGGTGTCTTGAAGGATGAAGGAAGCAGAGAAGATAAACTGGAACTGCAGAGGTAGTTGCAACTGTCACCCTGCAGAGGTAGTTGGCAACAGTAGAGGGGTCTGTGGGTGGAGCGCAATAGACATCCCAATGAGATGTTTATGAAGAGGAGACTTCCATGGTGGTCTCATGCAATGCTTTTTTTAAAAAAGCTTTTATTGAAAAATAAAAAACACAAAATAGAGAAAAAGGATACTAAAGCCAAGCAGGAGAAACAAAAGTAAGAGAAAGAGGAGGAAACCGAAAGAGGGGGAAATATGGTTGGGATCTATGCCCAACCTATATAACAGTGATGGCGAACCTTTTTGAGACCGAGTGCCCAAATTGCAACCCAAAAACCACTTATTTATCACAAAGTGCCAACACGGCAATTTAACCTGAATACTGAGGTTTTAGATTAGAAAAAATGGTTGGCTTTGAGGCGTGCGTTACTCGGGAGTAAGGTTGGTGGTAGTCAGTGGCTTTGCTTTGAAGCAACTGTGCAACTCTTCCAACGGGTGAATCACAACCCTAGGAGGGTTTACTCAGAAGCAAGCCCCATTGCCAGCAACCGAGCTTACTCCCAGGTAAAGGATCATGCTTTAGTTCTTCACATGAAAATCAGTGGGGTTTAACAGCACATAACAGGGTTACCTACACTGCTTCCCCAAAACAAGGTCTTAGGTTTAATGCTAATAATTGAGCCCAGTGGCCCAGGCCAGCCTAGATGTGAACCCACAGAACCCACAGAGAGGGCTCTGAGTGCCACCTCTGGCACCCGTGCCATAGCTTCGCCACCACTGCTATATAACATTATTATTTAACACTGGTTAAGAAGTACTCCTACCGCGAGAACTGCAGAGGTAGGTGGCAACGGCAGCACAATACAGTAAAGGAATCAGCTTGAATCTGTGTGTGTGTGTGTGTGTGTGTGTGTGTGTGTGTGTGTGTGTGTGTGTGTGTGGGACAACAGACATCCCATCGAGATGTTTATGGTTGATTTCCCACTGGCCAAAAAGCGCATGTTAAGCAAGCGAACAAACGCGGTTTGGGGAAGACTTACCCACAGTGTTCTGGTTGAACCAGGTTTCGCTGCTGCTTCTCCCGGACCTTGATCTATGTGGAGCTTTTGAAAAGACATGCGGCGAATGTGGAGCTGTGGGGAGGAAAGGGGGGTGAATCCGGATTCAAACTACCCGCCCTTGCGAGTGATATGGAGCCTCCCATCCCATCAGGACGCAGTGGGCTGTGCGGGATGCGCACGCAGCCCTTTAAAAAAAAAGTTCTCGTAACAAAGATCCACGTTGATATGAAGCGACGTGGGGCCGGTTTCCTCACCAAAGAAATACACAGCAAGGCAGCAAACCTTGCATTCAAATAAAGACAAATCCACGTGGCTACATTTCCATGTTTCCACTCGTGCAGGGAGACTTGGGCATGATTTTCCCCAGCCTTAAGCCAGCAGTGCTTCTATGGCATAGTGGATTGAGCATTTGCCTACTGGGCAAAAGGTTGCTAGTTCAAGCCCAGCCAGGGACAAGTTGTTTTAATGAAATGGGGAAGTGTATGCTTGTGGTTCATCTTTGCATTCACCTCGTCATAAACAATTATGCATTGTAAGGCACATGGAAACAGGTTTAAAACTAATCTCCCGTCTCCATGTAGCCGTTCTGCGCCTGCTCGTGGAGACGTGGATCTGTCCATTCAAAGATTTTAAAATTCCTCTCAGTAGAACGCTAATCGCGTGGCAGCTAATCAGGATAGCCCCTGAGCGGATTGCGCTGCTGCTCTGGATCTTCGACCAGTAAGCGAAATCCTGAGTGGTTGCCGCATTGATGTGGAGCAAGGGGGTAGAGGCTGCAGTGTGGAAAGTGGCATTAATCGTTGCTTCAAAAGTTCCCGATTCTTTATCCGGTTCTAACCCAGTCCCACTTTTGAAGCGTAGGGAATCGACCCACGGCGCAGCGACATACAACCTGTTGTGGTCTTCATTTATATCCGGTGCCGAAATGAACATTTCGCTCTGCAGTTCATGCCCCTTGGCAGGGAATTTGGCGGATGAACTTCTTCATTCATTTTCTGAGAGATCTTTGAAAGCCATTTTCCTATTGTTTTCTTTATTTGAATTCATCCTGTTTGACCACAGTTCAACGTACTAAGACCTCGCTTTAGTCGTGCCTGTTCCAACATTAGAGATGGACTCCGTCCAGCCTATACAATAGAAGTTATGGTTCGTCTGGCGAGCACTTCGTACACTTCTTGAAACCGGTTCCCTTGTTATTTCCAAAACTAGCATCATTTCTTGGAAACAGGTTTTTTTTTTGGTGGGCCAATTTCTCTTTTTCTCTTCAGGAGTCCCTACTACTCAATGAATTATGTCCACGTCATAGACCATGTTCAATACCACACATATTGTTTGCTCATTATATCCAAACTCCCTTTTGCTGAATCTTTCATTCACACCTGTTCCCACTTGATTACATGTTTTCTGCTTCCGTTCTATTCAGGTGTATAAAAAAATCCCAGAATGCAAACTTGTATCCTGTTGAAAAATCTACATTCTCCTCACATAAAAATCCACGCCCTTTTCTAGTCCCATTGTCCTTCTCTTCTTGTCCCTTGTTTGTTCACAGGCCTTTCAAAAGCTAACTTTTCTGTCTGCCAAGCCACATAAACTGGGCCCAACATGGCCTCAGGGTCATCATACACAGATATGGAAGGGGAAGTTACCTGCCCCATCTGCATGGAGCTCCTAACTGACCCAGTAACCCTGGAGTGTGGTCACAATTTCTGTCGGGGTTGCATCATTTGCTATTGTGACACATGGGAAGAACTGGGGGACTTGGAGTGTCCTGTCTGCAAAGCTGAGATGCAGAAAGGGAATTTCCACACAAACTGGCAGCTGGGAAGCTTAGTAAAAAAAATGAAAGAAAAGAGATTTCATTCAAGAAATCCAAGAACAGAAGAGGCTGATGACCCACATGAGGTATGAAGTAAGGGCTGAAATATCTGACATGATGGGTTTTCTTTTTGGAGGGCTTTTCTCAAAGCCACATCTTTTTAAACAGTGTATTTTAAACAGGGGTTAACAGGGGCTTTTTTTTCTTGTTTTCTTTGTTCTGGCTGTGTGCTTGCCCCAGGCTTCTGAGTGAGGGGTGCGGCTGCTGAGAGGTGGGGTTTCCTATTAGCATGTTTCTCAGTCTCTGGAATCAGCAGAGAAGAGTAGCAGCGGAGAAGAGGATAAAAAAAATGGAGAAGAGATAGAAAAAGTGCACAGAGGGCAACGAGGATGATTGAGGGACTGGAGCACCTTCCTTATGAGGAGAGGCTGCAGCGTTTGGGACTCTTTAGTTTGGAGAGGAGACGTCTGAGGGGGGATATGATTGAAGTCTATAAAATTATGCATGGGTATGAAAAATGTTGACAGAGAGAAATTTTTTCTCTTTCTCACAATACTAGAACCAGGGGTATCTATTGAAAATGCTGGGGAAGAACTAGGACTCAATAAAAGGGAAACACTTCTTCACGCAATCAACGCAGATTGGTGTTTTGAAGATGCTGCTACATGGCGTTTATGACAGCCAAACCAACCCAGGGATAGCTTTAAAAGGCTTTGACAGATTTATGGGGGGAGAAGTCAATCCTAGATGGCTACCAATCCTTGATCCTCTTTAACCTGAGGATTGCAAACGCCCCATGTTTAATGGCTCAGGTGGTGTTTCGGGAGCAACAGCTGCAGAAGGCCATTGCTTTCTTGCCATGATCCTGCATGTGAGTTCTTAAAAGCACCTGGTGGGCCACCTCAAGTAGTAGCAGAAAGCTGGACTCAGTTGGACTTTGGTCTGATCCGCTGGCATGAATTCTGACCTGTTCTTGACCAGAATAGTTCGGTTCTCCATCTGTTGTTCGTTGTTCGTTTGTCTGGCGGTTACGCCGCCCGACGTCGAAAGTTCTCTTAAAGTCGGTCTATCCTTGCCACTCACGCTCCGAACCAGAGTCCTAGCAAGTTCTTCGTGAATGGCAACAGCCGGTTGCGCCAAGGTATTGGGCCATTGTAGAAGTCGTATAATGTGTATTATTATTATTAGGGATTTATATCCAGCTCCATTCCCTACACAGGATTCCAGATAGAGGCCACCCGGAGCGACTCACCAGAAGCCCCATTTCTCAAAAAAGCCTGAGGCTAAAATCCACACTGTTCAAATCGTGGCCCAAGAAAACTCCTTATTAACATAAAACATCAATCAAAACCCCTATGTTCTTCCTTTAAGAAACAAGCGCATTGCGGCTCCTCAAAAACATACACGTTTAAAAATTTTGTTTTTTCATGCTTTCCTGCTCTCAGCCATCCTTCCGCCGGACCTTGTCTGCACGCAATCCCTTTCTATTAAGTGAGGTTCCATCCCATTATATGTAAAATGGCCCTTATCCTGGTCTCCTCCCATTACTGGGAACAATCGAGAGCTGCATCCCCAGCCCAACAGGCTTCACTGCCCAAGGAGGGGTCCTGATCAGCCCCCCTACAGACTTCTAATGAAGTGGGAAATCCAGTGTCACTGTGCCAAGGCCATTGTGAACATGGAAGGAGTAGCAGATGCAGAGGCGTTCCTCCCATTGGGCAAAGTGAGCAGTTGCCCAGGGCGCCACCTTGTGGGGGGTGCCAAAAATGCAGGTGGGATTTTTTTTGAATTTTCAGTGTTTTTTTTCATTTGTGGCCTGCAGGGGGCGCAGTTTTTAGGCTAGCAGCTCCTAAATTTCAGGGAATTTTCAGGAGACTATCCTTATGATATCAGCCAAGTTTGGTGAGGTTTGGTTTAGGAAATCCAAAGTTATGGACTCCCAAAGGGAGTGTCCCCATCCCCCATTGTTTCCAATGGGAGCTAATAGGAGATGGGGGCTACATCTTTAAGGGTCCATAACTTTGGACCCTCTGAACCAAACTTCAATTAAACCTGGGTTTGGTATCGAAATCAAGTAATGGGCTCATGAAGATACTTGGAAATTTTGGTGCTGCTATCTTAACAATTGCACCCCTGACAGCAGGCACACCCTAAATTTCCCCCAAATTCTCCTTTTAAATCCACCCCCTTCCTGCCAAAGCTTGTTTTCTTTCTTTCTTTCTTTTATTCTTTCAATGCCTAATAAAGGTTGTATTATTGTTGTTGCTATTATTATTAAATCCACCCCCTTCAGCATGGTTTTAAGGGGAGAATCTGAGGTCCCCAGTTTAAACATTGAAAGTGATGCTGTTTCATGGTGGGGGAGAATCCACCCCAAAATAGCATCACTTTCAATGTTGTTTAAACTGGGGACCCAAGACTCTCCCTTTAAGGTGGATTTAAAAGGAGAATCTGCACTCCCTAGTTTAAAAACCATTGAAAGTGACACTGTTTCCCCCAATTGGGGGGACTGGATACAACACCATAAAATGTTTTCATAGCAGTAATAAAACATTTTGAAAGCATTTTGAAAATGTTTAAAAAAAATATTTCTGCTGTGTGGCATGGCCCATTTCTGTGTTCAGATTTGTGAGTTGGGGCATGTTCTATAATGTGATGGTGACTTTGAAACGACCATTGTTTGGTCACAGTGGGGAGGGTGGTCCGCCTCATGGGGAGGGCATCAAACACAGAGTTTTGGGCCCAGGGCTCCAGGCCTTGCACTAGGAGTAATCCACCTGAGCAGATGGCAAGAAATATGCATGTCATTCTCAGAAAGTGAGCACTGTGCGGCTGGCAGGGCTCATTTGTAACACTGGTAGTATTATCTGGAGGGGCACCTAGGTGGAGATGCTGTTTGTGAGAGGGTGGATGGACTAGTTTGGAGTTACTTCTGAAAGATGGTGTAAAAATCCCTCGGAGTCTTATCTGCATTCTTGCAGTTCCAGCTTCACCTCCTTACATGTTTTGAATTTGTCATAAGAACACCCCGAGAATGTGCATTCCAAGAAGGGAATGGGGTGGTGTTTGGTGGCTCAGTATTTTTCAAGGTTTCATTCTCCTGGGGGGAAAAGTGGCAATAAAAGGGAGTAAAAAAAACCGGGTTCTGAAAAATGCCAAATTTTCTAACAAGTATTTTGGCATTTTTATGGCTGCTTTTACAAAAAACACCCCCCCGCTTCTTGTGTTTAAACGCAGGATCCAGCCAGTCTGAGCCTCAGCCCTGAACTCCATTTTGCTTCCCTGATTGAGTAATAAGCAGAGTGAGAGGAAAGACCAGGAGACTTTTGCTGCGATTATAAAAGAATACTTTACTTAACTAAATCAGGGTAGGGTATTATGACGATCCCACCGCTGCCACCATATGACGGTATCTTCCTCGGGAGGTTGAGATTGCTTGGAGAGTTACTTAATTCTTATCCCACCTCATCCCGGGTCTTTCCCTCCTATTAAACCTTTTCCAGACAGTTGATTTGCTCTCATCGGCCTGTAAAGTTCAAAACAAAGAAATAAACATAAATGCCTTTTAGAGAAATTCGACCAGTTGTATGTCTTCGAATCTTTACGCATCCTCTGTGCCAAGAGCTGCTTCTTAGCTTGTGCCCATGATAGGAGTCTGTTCCTAGGGTTGCCTTTGTTCCCTCAATTTCCAAGAAACCTTCTGTTCCCCGCTGCCATGAGGTTTAAGCCCTAAACCTTTTGAGTCCTCTGTTTCCATGCCTGCAACCCTGCATTTTTTAAGCTCGTCCCTTCACTCAGAGCCGATCAAAAGCAGTAAAAGATGCTTTTCACAGTCATATATGACTTCCCTTTACCTAGCGAAGGAGAAGTATCTCCGCCACGACAGTTGTACCACTTTGCAATAAAACACAATAAATCCTGTTCTTTATCGCCTAGTACAAATCTTAGTTACAGAACTTTGAGCGGCACACCCGTGAGCCTATTGTCATGCAACCTTCTTGTTGCCTGGTGCATGCACCCTCTTCTGCAACCTTCGGTATCCCGAAAAGTCCCGTCCCCACCCTAAAACCTAATTTATTTATTGCAAAGTGCCAATTCACAGCAATTTAACCTGAATACTGAGGTTTTGAAGTTTAGAAAACAGTTGGCTCTGTGAGGCGTCCATTACTTCAGGAGCGCGTTCATCCTTGGTTGTAGTCCGTGGTTTTCCTTTGCAAGCAACTGTGCAACTCTTCCAATCCGTGAGCAACTGTCTACCTCTAGGAGGGTTTTACCTGTAGCAGGCCCCATTGCCAGCAACCGGAAGCTTACTCCCAGGTAAAGGATCGCCAGCTTCAGTTCTTCACATGAAAATCAGTGGGTTTAAATCATGCGCTAACAGGGTTAGCCTACCACCTCGCTTCCCCAAAAGTGCAGGTCTTAGGTTTTAATGCTAATAACGAGTGCCTGCGCCTACGTGGCCAGCTCTCTGTAGATGGGGTCACCTGGCTTAAGCGCCGCGCTCACAGAGAGAGGGCTCTGAGTGCCACTTCTGGCACTCGCGCTACAGGTTCGCCACCACTGGCTCTTGTATGCTCACCCTCCTTTAAGGTGAAATCCATCTTACAGGTACAAAATAAAACTCCTCGCGGTGCTCTCTCTGAGCGGTAGATTGCAAACAAACATCATAGTTAACTTTATAACCTCTGACCTCCTCGTGTTTCGCCTTCACATATAGCAATGTGGATTAACGGCTCCAATGATTCAATCAATGAACTGGTCGCAAAGACCACTGACCTCACGAAGCTAATTACACATGCCCACAGTTAACTCCCTATTGTCAGGATTGTCAGAAGCACCAGACAAATTCTTGCAAATCCTAACAAAACCCCTCTTCTCAAGTAAGTCATTGTCACAATGCACGCAATGTAATTTGTACCCCTATAAAACATAAAGTTTAATCCTAACAGCAATGCAAAAAAAACATTTAACTTCATCATAACAATGCAAACATCAAAACTCAATCACATTAAAATTTCATGCATAAACTTTCTTGAAGATTTTCAAACTTCGTCTTCCTGTCGTGTATTTCGTGAAGATGTCAGCCACCGTCTTCCTTCCGAGTGGTGTATCACTGGATATCCGATCAGTCCTCCTTTATCATTCATTCCCATTCCCTTAACCTTGATTGCGATGTGTTTACTTCTATTATTGATTCCTTCAGACTTCATCAGGGTGATGCAGGCTTGATTGTCTTCAAACAGGGTGATTGGCTTAGATTCATCTCTGCTAAAGTTCTCTTCCTTGTGTAGCCGAGCAATGATCCATTCCATTTCGCATGCACCCATGTCTGGCTGCAATGCATTCAGATTCGCAGTAGTAGATTGGGCAGTAATAGTCTGTTTTCTACTTCAGTCCAGCTTATCAACTCTCTCCATAGTAGAAACTTCCTATCCAATTCTTTGTTGAAGCAAAAATCAGTGTTGTCTCTCAATCCCAGTTTGCATCCATTCATAAGACTCTACGCTAGTTCTTTGATCTTTGCAGAGTGAAATCCCCTCAATTTCCTAAGTCCATTGTCTTGATCAGATATTGAGCCACTCTCTTTATAGCTTTCCCAATCATGATGAGTTGGTGCACTTGTCTGTTTGCCCTTGCTCAAGATTCCCACAGCGGCTGTAGATATCTGGTCTTGAGACTGTGCTTAGATATAGTAGCTTTCCAATAGCTTCTCTGTATCTATGATTATTCCTCCCATTGGCTCTCCATCATTAAGCTTGAGGTGTATTCAGGCTGCGCTTGGTGTCCTGACATCTTTTCCTTCTATCCTTTTAATGTTCACTGACTCAATGAAGTCCATAATCTTTGCTTTCTGGTTGAGAAGAAATCCTCCTTATCCTAAGTTCTTTTTCCATTTGTATTCCTAAGTACTGCTTTTGCTTCTCCTAGTTGTTTTACTTCCAACAGAGCTTTATTCATTGTATATATAAATTTCTGCTGCATCCTCAACGTGTCTGGCAGCAGAGACTAAAAGTTTATCATCTCAACAAATGTTAGGATGTACTGGTACTGTCCATTTTTTCGCCCTTGAAAACAAACACGGTTCAGCTTGCCCTCTTGCGGAAAACCTTGTTCCTTGAATAAAGCTGTTAGCATCTTTTCATTAGAAATAGTCCCAATATTTCAAATGTCCCTGCACCTCCGTTGATCCTGCCTCGAAAGTTGCAATGCTTAACAATGTCCTGAAGGCTGTCCACTTCCTCCCCTCAGGTGTGGGTAAATGTCGCACATACTTCTCATCAAAGCTAGTGTGGTTCACTCCTTCCAGATTGAACATTTTCAGATTCAACACTTTGCATAACAAACATAGTCATATCTTTGGCATAACTCCTTTGTTAGCTCTCTGGGATCTCCTTTCAGTGACAGGAATCTCTTCTTCCCTCTGTAGTCACTTTGCTCTGGGTCAGACTGTCCAGTTGCCCCTTCTAAACTGGCAGTTTCCAAACTTACACTGGAAGCAACAACTGCTTCACTGACCAACTCTAGTAAATGGTGAGTTCCCCAGGCCTAAAGCCGGCCCCTGCACTGCGCTGCCGTTCTGGATAGGGAGCTTCTGGGAAATTCCCTTCATCAATGTAAACTGTAATTCAAGACTGCCATCCTCGTATTTAGACTTCAACTTGTCCAGTAGTAGTAGGATTTAGGATCCTATAGTCCCTATGAAAGCAGGTTGAATCCTATTAAAACAATTCAATTCCTCAAGTTCCACTCCTGACTCCAACTTTCCAACCTCTTTTCTTTGGGGACAAAGCTAAAAAAAATTTGATCCAAAAAGACTTTAAATGTCCTTCAGTGCTGGCAATTTGCCATGCCATATGCCTTTCATAAGGAGTCTTTCCTGTTGCTGAGTGAATGCTTCTATTGTACAAGTAGTTGCTGCCTCTGCCCGGTAGGGGCTGTAAGCAGGTCTTCACTTCGCATCAACAAACAACGAGTAGCCTCTAAAATAGTCGTGTTGGACTTCATTCAATTCCGCCATTCTGAAAAGGGCTACATTTAATCGATCTAGCGTGCACAATGCCTTCACCTGGCTAAATTACTCTTGAAGATTGTTATTAACAAAATTCCAAAACCATTATCAGAAAAGCATAACCAACCTCTGGAAATTGCCAAAGTCTTGTTTTTCAGCGATGCAAGATAAAGCCCTTCAGCTTATCAACAGTCCGGTCTTTTCGACTTCCAGGGGAAATAAATGCTTCCCCTTTGAACTTACCTTTTTCTGGTTTCACAGATTGTGAGTATGCATACCTGGCTCCTGCCACAAGATTGGCGCCAAAGGGCCTCATCAACTCAACAAATTGAGAGACTTTCCAAGAACTTTACATTACGGCCTTCGCCTCCTTTCTTCTGATTTTGGGGGGCGGTTCCTTTTAGCCTTTAAACAAATCAATACGCATCTCTCTTCAAGTTAAAACTTACAATCAAACACTTTCAAATTCGCAAATCTCTTCAATAAGTTGCTTCACAGACTTAAAAAGAGCGATGACCTAGTTTCTGATGCCAAGAAAATAGACACGTCTTGTGTCTGTAAATGTCCCAGACACCTTCAGAGATTTCTCGTTGACAAGAGTGGGTAATGGGTTTACACTTTCCAGACAGAAGTACTGTCCATGGTGCTTGCAGTGCATGAAATGTCTTATTCAATTCATTTGTCAACAATCTCACAGAAAGTTTCTGTCCCATTTTATTTGATTGTGTCTGGAAATTCTAGTAAACCATTCTATTAAAGACAAAAAGGTTATCTACAGCATTCGGAAAAACCTAAAAAGGCTCTTTCGCAAAACAAAGCGTAAGTACAAGTTCCCTCTTCTGGTTCACAGCGGCCGAATCTCCAGCTTCGCCCACTCCTTCTGGGCAAAAGTTCTACCATCCGCTTCGTAATTCAAATGATTTTATTGCAAGGTTCCAAATCAGTAAAATACTTTTTTATCATGCCGTTCCAATATGCTTTCCTGGTGCCAGAGGCTTCAAACAGAAAACCAAAGTCCTGTTTCTCTCTTGTTTTCAGAATCACTGTGCTAGCAAAACCTTCCCTAGAGCCTCGAAAGAGGTTTTTTCCACTTCTCCTGTGCCTCAGAGGAGGCATACCTTCTTTCCTCTTCCCTTTGGGGAAATCCCTTGTCCCAGACTTCATTTGGCATTCCTGTCAAGGCTAGCTTGCTTTGACCAGCAGGAAGAAGCCACGTGACCTCGGCTTTTCTTCCGCAGGTAAAAACACGTTCTCTGCTGCTTTTGAAAACGTGACCATGCACCTTTTAAAGTAGAGTTTTTTTTCCTTTGAGAAGTTGACTTCTCTTTAAAACCACTGTGCAGCATTCCTCAAGTAATTCAAGGTATAATTTACTGTTAAGATATCGTGTGAGCTTTAAATGTACTGCTCACCGTGAGAATTATAACGTTCTGGCAAACTCGCAAACAAAGCACTTTAGAAAAATCATCATCTAGCAACGTGAGCTCCTCTTGCTGTGTATTTTGATGTCTTTTAAATCTTCCATACACAAATGGTCACTTAGAAATCTTACTTGGGGCCATTCTGCATGCATTACAGTTCGCTGCCTGAGTTATCTTATGAACTGAGGCGATTCAAATGCATATCTGTTCACTTTAAAGATTTCCATAGAGCACGTGCAGAGTGGCAACCAATCGCGAGAGCAGCTTCAGCGATTCTCACCCAGCTCGATTGAAGATATGAAAAGCAAAGGCTCTTTTCTGGATCATCACCAAGTTTAAATTGGTTCTGCGGCTCTATCGCTGGCACCAGCGTCTCTGGGCGGATTCTCTGTTAGAAACATTAACGATATTTCTTGGAGTAAGTTAAATTCTGCAGGCAAGCAGGTCCGCCGTAAATCGAGGGAAAGTTATTTTTCTCTAAACTCACGCAACGGTGGTAAACTGTGGACTTTGACTTACGTGACTCCGTATTGGCACTGGGCGTGGAAGAAGAGGACGCGCTGTTCGTCGCGGGACATGTTGCCTTCCTTCTTCTTATTCTTCTTTCCCATTCAAAATCACCGACTGTAAATCCAAAGTAGGCAGCGAGAAAAAAACCCTTTCCTTTTAAAATCTGCACAGCAATCTCTTTGCCGGTCTCCTCGCAGCTAGTAAGCTGTCTGGGCCTCAAAAACCCAATTGTTGTGTGAAAATCGGCTTCCCATTTGGTAATTGGGTAATAAGCAGAGTGAGAGGAAAGACCAGAAGACTTTGCTGTGATTATAAAAGAATACTTTTACCTCTAATCTAAATCAGTGGTAGGTATACATGGAATAAAACACAATAAAACCCTTACTATTCTAGTACAAACTTAGTTACAGAACTTAGGCATTGGCCATGTGGGAGTCTCATTTGGCCTGTAGGCGTTCTCCTCACCTCTTTAAGGTGAATCCGTCTTTACAGGTGTACAATGCAGAGAAAACCTCGTGTGCTCATGTGCGTTCTCTCTCTCTGAGTGAGACAAAGAGAAAGTTGTGGAGCTAACTTCTATAACCTCTGACCTCAGCTTGCTCTTGCCTCAGTCTGTATAAACAATGTCGGATTAACGGGCCCAAATGACTCAATCAATCAATGAACTGGTCGCAAGACACTGACCTCACTGGCTAATTAACATGCACACAGTTAACCCCTTATTGTCAGGATTGTGACAGACACTTGCAAATCCTAATACTTCCCTCCCCCCTCCCCTGCTTCCTTTGTTTAAATGCAGGATCCAGCCAGGCTGAGCCTCACCCCTGAACTCCATGTGGAATTTGAAAGTGGGGCCGGCCAAGTCCGGTATTCAACTTCAGGCCCCGCCCCCAAACTCCATTCCAGGTCCACCATTCGACTGCAGGAGTTGTGGGGCGGGGCCTGCTGCAGTTCAATGCTAGGCATCTGAATGCTGGACTTGGCCTGGCTGGGCCCAATAGTAAACATAGGTCTGGGAAGCAGCAGGTTGCACAGGTTCAGCTCCACACTTCCTGATGCCTCCAAGGCTCACGTGGAGTTCAGGGGCATGCAGATTTTTCAGGAATGTCTTTAATAACAAGAAACATGTGCGGTACCTTCATTCCCCCCCACCCCCCCAACCAGTATAGAATATCTTCGCTTTAGAATTCAAAAATTTTTTTGGGTTTATTAAACCTGAATCTGAAAATACCAACTTTTTTTTGCCCACCCCAGAGGCAGTGGTGGGATCCAGCAGGTTCTCACAGGTTCCCGGAGAGGAGGTTACTACTCATTTGTGTGTGCCGAAAGAGGGGTTACCAGACACTTCGCGATTTTGCCACGCGATTTTTGCTTTTGCTACGCTCTCCTGGCAGTAGCGCGCAGAACTGGAAGCAAAGTCTAGCAGGAGGTGTAACTGGCGGGCGTGGCAGCCTGCGCCATGCATGTACTCTGCATTCGCAAGCCTACCAAGCGACCTAAGGACTTCGCGAAGCGGCTGCATCCTGCCACAGTTCCCTGCCCAGCAATGTTCTGTACCACCGAATGCTCTGCCACGCTACAATCGTTCCGCTACCAGCCCGCATTGGCGCTATAATCGCCACAGTTTGAATCTCCACCACCATGGGAACTTGTTACCGCAAAAATTTTTGATCCCACCAAATGCCCACTCCGTTCTATATAGTTACTCCAGCAAAGAGGAGTAGAGTGTCAAATACTGTTGGACTCTTTTGAATAAAATCCTCAGGTTTAAAGTGAACACAAATTTAAAAGTGGCAAGTCGCCAGCGTAGAGGTCTTGACTGGCCCATCCAGCGAATGATTGGTCACTGCTCTTGGGGCTCTTGGTGCGTTGAAGATCTCTGGAGGCTCCTCCCCAATATGCCCTGTTCTCTCGTAATTCGATACCTGACAGATGGCTTCTCTCTCCCTCCCTTCTCTCAGAATTCCCTTTTTCAACAGGAACTCCCCCCCAAAAGCTCTCTCTCTGGGACAACATCCCTCCTCCCACCAAATTCCAAATGAAGGCTTTCACTCCCCATTGGGTTATACTTGGTTCCAGAGCATCTCGCGAGTTTTTATATGAAAATGTGTTTCTCCTCCTGAACAAGGCACTAAATTACACCCTGTCATTACAAAGGAGATACACAGTTTGAAGTTTGGGAGGTTGGGCCTTTGAAACCAATCCTGTTTCCCTTCTTTTTGGGCCTCAGGCAGTCGTGGCTGGTAGAAAAGGGAGATTTTGCCAGAAGCACCAGGAAACCACCTTCCAAAGCTCTTTTCTGCAAGGAGGACGAAGCCCTCATCTGTCTGGTCTGTGACCAATCCAAGGAGCACAGAGATCACAAGACCCTTCCTCTTGAGGAGGCCTCCCAAGAGTACAAGGTAGGAAATCAACAAGGGAACAGCTATGGATCCTTCCCTTCCCTTCTCCCTGGTCTCTTCATGGGGAAACTGTCTCCAGTTTCTGCTCCAGTGTCTTTCTCAAGAGGGTTTGAGCAAGTGTAGAATGGAAGATCACATTTCCTCCACCACGCCCAGTCCAGTACCCCCTGCCTTGCATTCTCCCCACCACCCACATCTGAGAGTCTTTCCCTGTTGTTGTTTTTTTAATTCACAGCTGGGTATATTACTATAGAGATATACTGATTGAGAATGTTTTAATGCAAATAAAAAACCCCTCCTGTGGCATGCATGTGGGGTCATGGTGAATCATAGGGAGAAACACAGAGTCAATCTCCGTGCCACAGCCGCACTGGCCCTGTGAATATCTCTGCATTCTTGGTGGGCATCTGAGGAAAACGGAGCATCATCCCAACAGGAGGCTACTTGTGCTCAGTGCTTGTGAAACGTTGTTGAAGATTCCATTACAGATGTAGGGCAGTTACATCTAGTTTGGCCCTTCATGACAGATTTAATGGTTTGCTTCTTGCAAGTTTTATAAGAACTTCTCAAAAAGGAACCAATCTCATTTTGGGGTCTCTCCTCTCCCAGGACCAGTTCTGCAACCATCTGGAGATTCTGAAGAAGGAGAGAGAAAGAATTGTGGGGTGTAAAGCAAACGTGTCGAAGGAAAGCAAAGCCCTGCTTGTAAGTGTCACTACAGCTGGGAAGTCAACAGATTCTAGTGGTTTTTTTGGCGGGGGCGGATGGCATAAAATAGCAGAAAAGTCAACCTATGAGGCATCCCCCCCACCCAGTCTGGAATGTCTGTGCACAGATTAAAAATATCCAAGCAGACCAGACCCCAAAAGTAGACCTGACATTGCAATTCTAAGCAGTTACACCCAAGAACCGGGCTAAGGATTCTGCAGAACTGAACACTCTGGGTGCTCCTGGTATCCTCAATGGTCTCCAAGTGCTGCCTAGTGGATGGGCTGCCCCTTGTTGTTTATCCCAATCTAGGGACCCTCCCTTTTTGTTCCAGAGATACTGTTTGTTACAAAAACAATAACGAAGTTTCGCGACTTTCCAAGGAGAAGGGTTAATTTGCTTAGCCTCCCCACTAAGCTTCAGGCTGGGATGGAGATGGGAAGAGGACTGAGCATGACCATATCTCCGTACTCTTCCCCTATTGTATCTGCTCCCACCACCATAGCTCCCATGACTCCAGGTGACAGGTTTAAAGAGAGAGAGGGAGAAGCTGCATTGCTGGGTGGGAGGAGGGTGGGCAGGGCTAGTTCTCACATGACCAAGACATAGCCAATCACGTTTTGCAAGGTGAGCCGTTGGTGAGCACCCTTTGGGTTAGGTCGGTGAGCTGATTACAAATCCATGGAACAGTAGCAATGTCCAACTCGTATTGTATTAGCCTTTTTGCAAGAATATCATGTGGGACCTTGTCAAAGACTTTACTAAAACCAAGGCATGCTACATCCACAGCATTCCCTTCATCTACCAAGCTTGTAACTCTGTTAACAAAAAGTGATAAGATTAGTCTGGTGTGACTTGTGTTGTAGAAACCCATGTTTATTTTTAGTGATCACTGAATTCCCCTCTAAGTGCTTATATAATCTGCTCTAGAATGTTTCCTGGAATTGATGTCAGGCTGACTAGGTGTTTAGGACTTCTCTTTCCCCCCCTTTTGGAGATGGGGATAACATTTCCCCTCCTCCAGTCTCCTAGAACTTCTCCCGTTCTCCAGGAATTCTCAAAGATTATTGCAAGTGGATCTGAGATTACTGGTTTTGCCAGTTCTTTTGTTGTAGTTCATCAGGTCCCGGAGACTTGAATTCATTCAGAGTAGGCAGGTATTCCAGTACTATCTCTTTATTCTGTGCTGGATTTCCCCCATGCACTTTCAAAGTAGAGTTTCCATTTCCTGGAGAACTTGACTTCTCTTTAAGACCAATTGCAGCATTTCTTAAAGTAATTTAAGGCGTAATCCACTGTTAAATCATCCGCGAGCTTGAAGTACAGCTACGAGTTATAGCGTTCTGCTTGAAACTCACAAGTAAAACGCTTAGAAAATCATCGTCTAGCAATGTGGCTCCTGTTGCTTTCGTATTTGATGTCTTAAATCCTCCATATATTGTAGATGCTCAGTTAAAACTCCCACTTGGGACATTCTGCATGTATACAGTTGTTGCCTGGCGATCTGACAAATTGACTTGACAAATGCATATCTACCATTTAAGATTCCCGCCGACGCGTGCAGTTTTGCAATCCATTGCTAGAAACAGCCTCAGATTCATCCAGAGATGAACATATGAAGAGCAAGGCTCTTTTATCATCGCGTTTAAACTGGCTCTGGGCTCTATGCGCTGACATCAGGCCCTGGCGGATTCCTGTTAGGACATCACGTATTTCTTGGACTTCCAAATTCTGAAACATGCAGGTCGCCACATGAGAGGATTATTTTTGTCTAGTTTTCTTGGCGGTGTTGGCAAACTTCAGGGGCTTGACTTCCGTGACCTGTACAGGCATTCATTAGAAGATCGGTGGCTGTCTGCTGTGGACATGTTATCTCTTCTTGTGTCTTCTTCCCATTCAAAAGCACCACTGTAAATCCAAGATACCTCCGATTGAAGGGCGGCGAGAAAAAAAAACTTTTCTTTTAAAATCTGCGCAATCTCTTTCTTTGGTCTCCTCGCAGCTAGTAAGCTGTCTGGGCCCCATAACCTTTGTTGGGGAATTGTTTCCCTATTTGGGTAATAGAAGAGTGAGGAAGACCAGGAGACTTTTGCTGTGATTATAAAGAAACTTTACTTAGCTTACTAAATCGGGGTAGGGTATACATGGAATTCCAAATGAAGCAGTAAAGCAACTTTCAGGGCAGGAGAAGTGTGGGGAAACCAGCTGTACAGAAACCCATTTCTGATGTGCTTTATCAGTAGCTACACCAGCAACTTTATTAGAGGCTCATTCCGCACATGCAGAATAATGCACTTTCAAACTGCTTTCAGTGCTCTTTGAAGCTGTGCAGAATAGCAAAATCCACTTGCAAACAGTGGTGGAAGTGGTTTGAAAATGCATTATTTTGCGTGTGCGGAAGGGGCCAAAGACAGTTGCTTTACTGCTTTATTTGAGAATCCTGCTTGTTTGGCCTTTATTATTTCATTTGAGAATCACTGTTTGTTGCATTGATAACTTCAGCTGAACCTTATTAGAGCCATAACGTGTTTACTTGAGAAATACATCTCTCTGGCAGGCTGAAAGACACGAGGCCCTTCTTCCGGTTCCTGAATTTTGTTCAGTATCAATTAAAATCAAATTCAGTTTTGAGATTATCTCAGATTAGTATCAAGGGCCACGATTCATTCAACCCGTTCTGTGCCTCTGCTCCTTTTCATGAGATTTGGGTGTTTGTGTAAATGCTCTTTGACGTGTGATTTCTTTCCAAAAAATATCCATGATTCTCTTCTCTCTGAAGGTTAATTGTTGGGATAGGAGATGGTAGGAAATGGGTTGTCGTCTTCTAGGTTTTTTTATTGTGCCTTTTATCTGCCTTCCCTTGAAACACACCAAAAGGCTGCCCCGCCTTTTAATAGCTAAGTGGAAGTCAGGAAAGGATTAAAGGGGAGAGAGAAGGCCATGATGGGCAGGAGAAGGAAGCAGAAGAGGCCAGAGGGAGAAATCTCCCAGCTGAAAATCTTTCACTTCTTGTCTCCTCATTTCCCCCCAATAGCAAATGTTACTCTGGATCCAGACACAGCGCATTCCAATCTCATCCTGTCTGTGGATCGGAAAAGCGTGAAGGATGGAGAAAAAGCTCAAACTCTGCCCAACAATCCTGAGAGATTCGACAGTTATTGTGCTGTGTTGGGCCGTGAGGGGTTCACAGGAGGCCGTCATTTCTGGGGAGTTGTTGTGGGAAGTGAGGGAGGATGGTGGGTGGGGGTGGCCAGAAAGTCTGTGAGGAGGAAGGGACAGTTTATCTTCAGTCCCGAGGAAGGGATCTGGGCTGTGGGGAAGGGGGGAGGAGGGGGCGATTACTGGGCTGCCAGAAAATGCTCTTCTGTTCGCCTATCCCTGAGTCGAGAGCTCAAGACGATCCGAGTCTGTCTGAACTATGATGGGGGTCGGGTGGCCTTTTTTGACGCTGATCGAGGAGCCCTCATCTATGAGTTCTCTGGAGCCTCCTTCTCTGGAGAGACCCTCCTGCCCTTTTTTTGGGTCTGGAGAAAAGGCCACCTCAAACTCTGTTGATACATTTTCTTCACACCAGGAGCATCAAGAAGAAAGTAATGTTTCTCAGGAGCTCCCTCCTTCAGTCCTGTAAAGGCCTCTCCAGACTCCCAGACATTTCCCCCTCCATTCTTCAACACTCCCCTTTTTCCTTTGTATCTTATCTCTGAAAATAACAGTAACACGTTTCATTTTATAAAGAATAACAGGCTGGTTGTCAAGTAAGAGCCAGACTCCACGTGTTAAGCAAGGGGATTTGCATGGCAGCTGTGAAAAAGGCAAACTCTATGCTGGGGATAATTAGGAAAGGAATTGATAATAAAACTGCAAGGATTGTCATGCCCTTATAAAAAGCAGTGGTGGGACCGCACTTGGAGTACTATGTTCAGTTCTGGTCGCCACATCTCAAAAAGGATATTGAAGAGATTAAAAAAAAGTGCAGAGAAGGGCAACGAGGATGATTGAGGGACTGGAGCCCCTTCCTTATGGGGAGAGGCTGCAGCGTTTGGGACTCTTTAGTTTGGAGAGGAGACGTCTGAGGGGGGATATGATTGAAGTCTATAAAATTATGCATGGGGTAGAAAATGTCAGAGAGAAATTTTTCTTTCTTTCTCACAATACTAGAATCAGGGGGCATACATTGAAAATGCTAGGGGGAAGAATTAGGACTAATAAAAGAAAACATTTTTTCATGCAACGTGTGGTGTTCGGAATATGCTCCACAGGAGGTGGTGATGGCCACTAACCTGGATAGCTTTAAAAAGGGCTTGGACACATTTATGGAGAAGTCGATCTATGGCTACCAATCTTGATCCTCTTTGATCTGAGGTTTCAAATGCCTTAACAGACCAGGTGCTCAGGAGCAGCAGCAGCAGCAGCAGAAGGCCATTGCTTTCACCTCCTGCATGTGAGCTCCCAAAGGCACCTGGTGGGCCACTGCGAGTAGCAGAGTACTGGACTAGATGGACTGTGGTCTGATCCAGCAGGCTCGTTCTTATGTTCACTCTACATCTAAAAGCTAAAGGACGAAAAAACCCTGCAAATGCAAAACTTTTTATTTTTTTATTTATTTATTTATTGGGTTTATAGACCGCCCTCCCCCGGAGGGCTCAGGGCGGTGTACACGCTGGTGTGGAGAAATTGGTTATACCACTTTAATTTCTCCAACCTGTAGCTGTGTCAGCTAAAAGTCATGCCCAGCTGTAAACTATGTTCTTTCTGAATAGGACTCTTATAATCTCATTAAGCATTTACATCTGTTAGCAATTATGACTGTTGACCAAGCTGACTCAGCAAATTACCATGATAATGTTATTGGTGTGTTTATACCACCTGACCGGTAGTTTAGGTATAACTACCTTTCAATGCTCTCATTATATTCATTATATGCATTCTATCTTTTCACTGCTGTTACTGTTTTGATATCCTGCCTGTTATTTGAAATATTTTCAACTAGTTAATCTCTGCCAGTTAGTCTTATCAGTAATATTTATGATTATTCTTTGCTTGCATTGGCTGTAAGGAAAGCGACGCTACCGAATGTTTTAAACTGTTATTTTTTATTTTGCATATGCATTATCAGTCATTTTGTTTATTGAGCAGGAGCAGCGCTCAATAAACTTTAGAATATATTTTTCTTAAAAGCTTTTGTGTTCCTGTATTCTTGTGTGCATTTTTACAAAATCCCAACCCACGTTTCTTTATAAAGAGCAGGCAGCAAGCCTAGCTCTTTGGTTACACTGGTGTTCAGTGTAAAATATCAGCATACACTGATGCCTCCACAATAATTAAATATATACAGGAAAAATATGTATTAGGGCAACTGCCTTTACAAAGAAAATATACAAAAGGCAAAAGTATGTAATAGGCCCACTGGAGGCTGGCCAAGAGTTTTCATTCCACGGGGCTGGGGGGGGGGGGGGGGGGCCAATTCCAGAGCAGAGTATCTTGGACCAAAGATCTTCATTCACAGCCCATTCTGCAATTTCATTGCCACGTCTGCCTGCTGCACTATATTTCAGTGGGCCAATGTATAAGGCAGGTGGCATTCCTGGCTGCCATTATAGCCCATGGACGTGCCAGGCTCTCCCTTTGTGCCCAGTGGGCAATCCTGCCATTCGTTCCCGTACTTCTCTTCCCAGGCGAGTGAGCGCTACCCCCTCCACTCCACCCCCCACCTGCCCCCGACCCAGAGCATCCCCTCTGCAAACCCCCGGGACTGCTTCCCGGGGAGCTCAAAGGAGACCCCTCCATCCGTAGCCCCAGAGGTGCAGGCAGAGGCAGTGCCCCCCACCCCCACATGTGCAGAGCCTCCCCATCCTGGCGCCCGGCTGCTTCCTGCTGGCGCATGGTCGGGCAGCAGGGGCAGGCGGGCAACCAGGCCATGATCCGTCCTTTCCTTTCCCTTCCTCGCCCTGGGGGGGCTCCACGAGAAGCCCCGTCCCCAATCAAAGGACGAGCAGCCTTGGGGCGGGGCTGGCGCCTTTCCCGCCCTCCCACTTCCTGCTCCGTCCCCTCGTGGCGCTTTTGGTGCCCGGAAGTCTTTGCAGAGGCTGCAGCTGCGGCTCCTGCTCTTCCCCGCAGGCACCTTTCCCCGGGACCCAAGAGGCATCCTGCGAGCCCAGGTCTGCGGTCCGCGTCTCTGGTCGCCCCTTCCCGGCCTCTCCCAGCGCCTCCATGCCCAGACCTGCCCTCTTTCCCTGCCCACGTCCTTTGCACTGGCACCGTTGGAGGGGGCGCCTCGGACTGGGCAGCTCGACCCCAAAAGAGCCGGGGGGGGGGGGTGTGCTGAATGAGAGGGAATCTGTGCGAAGGGGAGGGAGAGCAGCGCTTGTCTCACCTGGGAATGATGGCCGGGGGGGGGGGGATTAATCTGCGGGCATGTTTCTTTATTTCCCCGGTGCAAACCCGGCCAGCACCTGGGACAGCGGGCGTTTCATTGCTTTAGCCGTGCATCCAACCCCCCCCCCCTTCCCCCCATCCATCTCCAGTGCCCAGCAAGTAGGAGGGAGAGTAGCTATTAAATACGTCCTAAAACCCGAGTAAAGGCTTGCTAACCTCTCACGGAGAGGTAACCCCAGTCCTGGGTCTCTCGCTCACACACACACACACACACACACCCCCCCAGTCAACACATAGCGGCTCTAGGCTTGTTTGCTTTCATAGATGCAGGGGCTGGAGCTGGGCCCACTCCAAGAAGAAGCCCCCCCCCCCCCGGTGTTTTCATTATTTTCGTTAAGAGGGAAAAACCAGAAAGCAATGCTGCTGAGAAAACCCTGGAAAAAAGGCAGTTCCAGAGTCCACCCCTGCCCCCTCCCCACCCCCACGCACACACTATTGTGCTGAAAGGGCTGCTGCAGACTCCACGTGTTTCTCAAGCAGCAAATAAGCAGCAGGTAGCGTGGAGGGGAGAAAGGTGGGGCCAGGTAAATAGGGTCGCCAACCTCCAGAGCAGCGGTTCTCAACCTGTGGGTCACTACCCCTTTGGGGGGTCGAAGGACCCTTTCGCAGGGGTCGCCCAAGATTCTGCATCCGTGTTCTCCATCTGTAAAATGGATAAGTGTTAGGGTTGGGGGTCACCACAACATGAGGAACTGTATTAAAGGGCCACGGCATTAGGAAGGTTGGGAACCACTGCTCCAGAGAGTGCCTCGAGATCTCCCAGTCTAGAGTTGCTATGAAGAGGCAGGCAATGGCAAACCATCCCTGAACGATCCTCTGAAGATGCCAGCCACAGATGCAGGCAAAACATCAAGAGAAAATGCTACTGGAACATGGCTATTCAGCCCGGAAACCGCACAATACCCCACCTCTGAACAGCTTTTGCCTTGAAAACCAGGTGCTACTTGAGGCACTTTTCTCCTCTACCACTAGATGGCGCTCTGTCCTTTAAAAGACCTAGTATTTGTATGTCTGATCCAGATGTGTGCTGAATTTAACAGTGCTGAATTTAAATGCCCCAGGACAGCTCGAACCTGGACAGCCAGGAAGCCATATCTCAGAAGCTAAGCAGGAAAGGAGAAAGGTTCTTGGGGATCATAAATAGTCCACTGCAGAGTGTAGCCACATGTGGTAAAACATATTAACGAATGTTCAATTAGACCTATTAGTAATGTTGATAGGCTAATTTAGACTTAGAATTTGGAAACTCTGTGCCCGTGTTTTCGTATGATGTGCCACTTGACTTAATATTCAGAAGTATGGCAGTTCTGTATAGATGCGTAATGCACTGCTCTCCACCATGCTAAACTGCTCCCTTAACAAAAAAACAAAAAAACCCTCCTCTGTAACAAATACAGAATTTGGCTACGGGCTTGGATGCTCCCAACCCAGAGTTTGACTTTCCTCCCAGGCCATGCCTTGAGAGTGTTTTTTTGCAACTCAGCCCAGCTGTCTGAGCCCCTGGGTCCACCTCTAAGAGTATTTTGCAGGAAGGGAAACATCTCGTATCTGCTTTGAGAAGTAGGAAAATAAAACTGATTCTCTTGTTCTGTTTTCTCTTCCAGGAGGCAGCCATGGCGGCCGGGGGTCCCATCCAGGAGCTCTGCAAGGAGGCGTCTTGTTCCATCTGCCTGGATTTTTTCAGGGATCCCGTCATGATCCCTGAGTGCGGCCACAGTTTCTGCCGAGCCTGCCTGACGTGGAGTTGGGGAGAGTCACAGGGAGCAGAAACTTCCTGCCCCCAATGCAGAGGACCGGCGCAGGAAGAGACCCTCCGGCCCAACCAGCAGCTGGCCAACTTTGTGGAAATCACCCAGAAACTCAATCCTTTGGAAGGAAGGGGGCAGAAGCGAAGGAGGGGGATCTGCGAGAAGCACCAGGAGCCCCAGAAATTTATCTGCCAGGAGGATGACGCCCCCCTCTGCCTGGTCTGCAGCAGATCCCAGGAGCACAAAGATCACACGGTGATTCCTCTGGAGGAGGCTGTTGAGGAGAACCGGGTAAGGAAGAGATCGGTGGAGGGAGACTTCCCTCCATTCTTGTATGTGGCTCGACATGTCACTTTGGAGCAAAGCTCTTTCAAGAGTATGGTGATTGGTGCTTATAACTGTGCAAAACATTATTTCTGCTCCCTCTGCCCCCCAGAGCCGCAAATTGGCTCCCAAAACATCAGCTAGTAATAAGTGGATTTAAAAAGGCACTTTATAATAATAATCAAGCCTTTATTGGCATACCAAATTACAATAAAACAATTGTCCATAAAAGACAGATAAATACAATAAACATTCAGAGTCTTATCAATAGTGTAGTCCAAATGAACTCATCAAAAGTGGCATCCCCATACACCTCTCCATAGACCAGACTGAAGACCCACCCACAGAACCCAGGCATCACAACAACGTACAGTATCAACACTCCCCTGAGCCTTCGGGGAGGGCGGTATACAAATATAATAAATAAAATAAATAAATAAATAAATAAATAAAACACAGAGTTTGTTGGGGTGGCGCCAAACACAAAACAAGGGATAGGGGACAAGGAAATGGGCGAACAATTGATCTGACTCCAATAGGTTGCCACAGCCTTCAATTGTCACACCATCTGGCAATCGATAACAAGACTACGACATCTCTCTATGAATCACCCCCAGGTTATTTGACTTTGGATTATCATGAACCCACAGGTTACTGACAGAAGTAGGCACTGTATACCAGTAGCAGATAGTTGATGTAACCAACATTGTTGTTGTTATGATGGTAGCAATCTAATGCTTAGTATCTATCTAGAGGTGTCTATAATCTTTAAAAGATATTTTGCTATACTTTCGCAAAAGTAAGGATCAAGGTTGTCCAAGATTAAAGGAATCCTAAGAGCATCAGTTAAATGATTGGATAGGAGTGAAGCAAAGATGGGTCGGGTCATTCTGATCTGGGCAAATCTTGCACAGTGAAACAGAGTGTGCTCCAGTGTCTCAACTTGGCCAGAGTTGCATGGGCATAGCCTCTTTTGTTTATCTATATGTTGGTATCTGCCTAAAAAGGCACTTGAGGGATGTGTTTTTCGTGTAGGAGGGGAGGGTCTGGCTGCCTCCTCTTCTCCCCACTCCACAAGATCACCCTTTGCTGGTTGCGCTCTGGATATTGTTGCCCCAGCCTTTCACATGCAAGACATCTCTAGCTGAGGAACAAGCACAGTATGTTCAGTTTCATCTTTCCCCTTAAGCAGTGGCCTATCCTTTATTTACAATGGCCCTCCCATGTGCAGGTCAAGCTCCATGGCCTGCTTAAAGACATTTCACTGCTCAAGGGGGCCTCTAGGTCCAAACCCCCCTCCTCCCATGCGGGCCTCTGGTGACGAGGCTTCCAGAAACTGAGTGATATGCAGCTGGCAAGGCCCACTAGCTCTGGCCCTGGCAGTGCCTGAAGTCAGTGTGAGCTCAAAACTTGTTCTCTACACCAGGCCAAATGGAGAAAGTTCCCCTTGATCCAGAAGGCCGCAGCTCAGAGCAGGATGTTGCCTGTAGGTCTGTTAGCTGAAAGGCTTCGTTGAGGACAAATGGCCCTTCAGAAGTTATTGTGGGAGTAGGGGGGGGGCTGTGTGATTAATTCTGAGAGTATGGAAAGGGGTTGGCTTCCTGGCAGAAGCACTATAGGAATCCTGGGAACCCCACGTGCAATGATGCCCTTCTAGGATTTGGGATGTGAAGGAGCGTCTCTCAAATTAATACGGTTCTTATTATTATATTTAATAATATAGGAAGGAATTAAGATACAGGGAATAAACACACACACACCCTAGTCAAACGCATGAGTTAACTCACACTACACTGAATATCAGCTCCAGTTTCACCCAATTATCAGAAGTGTCAGTCATTTGCCAATGTTTATAGGAGGAGGTCATCTAGAGGCCCACCTCGGAGGAGATGCTGCCTGAGAGAAGGTGGGCCAGGCTGGTTTTGGAATTAAATCTTGAAAGGTGGCTTAGAAATCCCTGTACTCCTGCAGGACAGCTCCACTTCCATACATGTTTGGTCTCCTTTTTGGATCCTATCAGAATAACCCCTCAATTATTGCAAAGAAAGGGACGAGGTGGTGTTTTACTGGAGAATTCTCTAGCACGCTGCAAAATGCAGCTCAAAGCAGGTATAGGGAGAGCGTGGTTTTACCTGGGAGACCAGGAGTTGTAGATTACGTTCATTGACTTCCAAAGGAAGCTAGAGCCTTAATAAATACTTATATAAGCCCAGTTTATTCCACCAAACCCATTTTGAAACATTACTGAACTTAGGTGCTGTGTTGTTTCCGGACTGTATGGCTGTGTTCTAGCAGCATTCTCCTAGCGTTTTGCCTACCATCTGTGAAATACAGCATCTTCAGAGGAACTTAGTTTATAGGACTTAGATTATAGGAACTTAGTTTAATAGCTGGGCAGGGAGGCTGATAAAAAAAGAAAACAGGGGTGTCTTCGGCTGCCTGTCATCCACCTCCTAACATGGAGGATGGCCGGGAGGCAAAAAGGGAAAGGATTTAAAGACAACTTCCAAGCCCTCAGATCCCTGGTGGCCATTTACAAATAGGGAACTTATTATTGTTATTTAGGAGTGGGGTTTACTCCAAGGGGGAGTAGGTAGGTGAATCAAGAGCAGGTCACTCAGATGAAGTAAGCTCAGACTGAGGAGACACAATTTAAGGTGGAAACTAGAAGAGGCCAGACTGGGCCTCAATAGGTGGTTCTGTTCTTGGGGTGGCTGCAGATCACTGGATCTGCAGGCTTCCCTGTTATCTGCACCGGGATCCAGATGGTTTCTTTCTCCCTCTTTTCCCTCAGAAGTCTCCAGTTCTTCAGTCCCGTTCCCCCACCCCCCACCCCCGTGGGACAACCTCCCCCAACTCCAAATGAAGGCCAAACCCCACAGGGTTACACTTAGCTACATTTGGCTTTATATTTAAAAGTTGTTTTTTATTACTGAACAAGGCACTAGGTACATCACTGAAAGATCAGGCCAGCCCTTCGGAGGAGAGTTTATAAATACAATAAATAAAATAAATAAATAAGTAAAGAAATGCAGTTGATGGGGGAGGGGATAGAAACAAATTGTTTTCCCTGTTTTGGGCCTTAGGCAACTTAGCGTCTGCCAGGAAAGAGAGTTTCTTGAAGGAAGCACCAGGAGCAGCTGGAAGCTCATGTAACCCTGCAAGGACGACAAAGGCCACTCATCCTCGTGGTCTGCTTGACCCGATCCAAGGAGCACAGAAATCACAGGAGACCCTTCCCCTTAGGGAGGCCTCCCAAAGGTATAAGGTAGGAAATCAAGGAGGTGGAGGCTGGCCGGGCCAAGAGCCATTTCAACTTCTCATGGGTCTCTTTGTGGGGGAAGCTTGGCCCACCGACCTCTAGGCCCAAATTAGGAGACCACACATTGCCTCCCTTTCACAAAGCAGGGGATCCCTAAAGAAAAATTGCCCCCTATCATGAGGCTAAAAGTAGAGTGTGATAAAGCAGGGGTGATTGACTCACTTCCCTGTCTGGGCAGCTGATTGCATGGCTGAGCTATGAGGGGTAGCCACCTGACTCCCAGTTTTATCCCTACCCCCCCACCCCCCCACACTTCTTTCTCATCTTCAGCAGAGTTGCTCTATACTTTGTCCTAGAGGGAGAATGTGTGTAGAGTTGAGTACATGTATGTGTTCTCCCACTCCTTTATGAATTAGCTGTAGGGTAGAATTTTCAATTGAGGTTTTGGGGGGGGGGAGCCTCACATTTATTTATTTATTGGATTAGTTAGTTAGTTAGTTAGTTAGTTAGTTAGTTAGTTAGTTAGTTAGTTAGTTAGTTAGTTAGGTGTTTCAATTTATATACCGCCCCATCCCCGAGGGGGCCTCCTGGGCTCTGGGCATGAAGCTGCCTTATTCTGGGGCAGACTTATATTTCAATAAGCCTTTATTGGTATACAGAACATACAATATAAATACAGTTAAAATTACTAGATAAAACTTCACACTGGATCATAAGTTCAGCTTTCTCAAACCCTCAGCCAGAAACTTTGCCACTGCGAGACCCAACAGTCAAGGTCATTGCAGTTTAAGAACATATTTACTTTATCAAGCTCTGTCAGAAGGGTTTTCATAGAGTCAATGATTTATTACTAATAAAGCTGGATCTTGGTTTTCCTGGTAAAGTGGGCAGTGGAGGAGAATATGCATAATGGGAATCCAACTGCCCTGGGCTTGAGACCTGAAGTCTAATAAAGCCGTCTCTGACTGGCAGTGGCTGTCCAGGGACTCAGGTGGGGGTCTTTGACGTCAGCTGCTGCCTGCCTGTTTCTCACCTGGAAATGCACCAGAGAATTAAATCTGGGACTTTCTGCATGCCATGTGGATGGTCTCCCACTGAACCACAGCCTTCCATTCGGCTGTGGCGCCAAAAGAAATCCTTTGCTGCTGTAGTTACTTCCACAGGGGTTTCCCATATTTTTGTGTGCTCTTTCTTGGCCAAAGAGAGTTTGGGAAAGTGCGGAATGGAAAGTGTGCCTTTCTTCCACCATCCCCGATATGGTACCCTCCACTTTCCTGCCTTCCATATTTTCAGCACCACAACCCATAATGAGCTCTTTGCCATTTAAATAAATTGTCACTCTTTGGGTGTATTTGTACCGACTATGAACAGCTTTTTAATGCAAAAACTCCTCTTCTGGCATGGCGTTGGGAGGAATGGTGGGTAAAGGACAGAATCAATCTCCGTGTCACAGCTACGGATCTATAGCCGTGGTGGCGAACCTTTGGCACTCCAGCAGGAGCAGCCGTGGCGTAGGAGGTTAAGAGCTCGTGTATCTAATTTGGAGGGACCGGGTTTGATTCCCAGCTCTGCCACCTGAGCTGTGGAGGCTTATCTGGGGAATTCAGAGTAGCCTGTACACTCCCACACACGCCAGCTGGGTGACCTTGGGCTAGTCACAGCTTCTCGGAGCTCTCTCAGCCCCACCTACCTCACAGGGAGTTTGTTGTGAGGGGGGAAGGGCAAGGAGATTGTCAGCCCCTTTGAGTCTCCTGCAGGAGAGAAAGGGGGATATAAATCCAAACTCTTCTTCTTCTTCTTCTTCTTCTTCTTCTTCTTCTTCTTCTTCTTCTTCTTCTTCTTCTTCTTCTTCTTCTTCTTCAGATGTTATGGACTACAATTCCCATCAGCCCCTGCCAGCATGGCCAATTGGCCATTGTAGTCCATAACATCTGGAGTGCCAAAGGTTCACCACCACTGATCTATAGTGAGTATCAGAGGAGAATAGGGCACCATCCCCATGAGCAAGCTGACTGTGTTCAGCATTTGGGAAATGTTGTTGAAGATCCCGTTGCGGACATAGTGCATTCACATCTCGTTTGGCCCTTAATGACCATTTTGCTTCACATATGTTTTGTAATAAACTTCTAAAAAAGGGACCATTCTCAGTTTTGGGTCTCTCCTCCCCCAGGATCACTTCTGCAGTTGTCTGGAAGGGCTGAAGAAGGAGAGAGAAAGAATCGTGGCATGTAAAGCAGACGTAGAAAAAGAAAGCCAAGACCTGCTCGTAAGTGTTCCCGTGGCTGGGAAGTGAGCAGATTCTAGGTATAATAGGGGGGATGGGGGTGGAGTACAAATAGCAAGAAAGTCAACCCCCCCTTTTCTGTTCTCAGGTGTTTTTGTTTGTGGCAGAATGACTTGACTTCCCCAAGGTTCTCTGTGGTGTAGGGTAGATCCTGGGCAGATGAACCCATTTGCTTCAAATCCCTATTTGTGTGGATGCACCAACACTGGGAGCCAGGAGAGATCCCTGAAAAGAGATGAGGATCTCTCAGACCCAAAGAATTGTTGAGTCGAAATGCTGAGAAGTGTTGCTTAGCCATTGCTGATTCTAAGGGGGAATGTCCTTGGGATGCTCAGTGGCATGTGTATTTTTCCCTAAAACCTGCTGGGTGGCCTTGGGCTAGTCACAGTTCTCTCACACAGCCACACCTACCTAACAAGGTGCCTGCTGTGGGAAGAGGAGGGAAAGGAGTTTGTAAGCCTCCTTGAGTCTCCTTACAGCACAGGTGTCAAACTTGCGGCCCTGCAGATGTTATGGACTACTGTTCCCATCATCCCCTGCCAGCATGATGCTGGCAGGGGATGATAAGGCACTATGAATCTGGAGAACACAAGTTCTTCTGAGGGAAAGAAAGGTGGAATTTACAAATCCAAACTCTTCTTCTTCTCTTTCCATTTCAGAAGCAAGCCACAGGAGAGAAGCAAGGAGGCAGTAGCCAGATTCAGAAACAACTACACTCTTTTCTGGAGGAACAAGAGAAACTTTTGCTGGCTCAGATAGAAGAGGTGGAAGGGGAGGTGGCAAGAAACAGGGACCAGCACCTGACCTTCCAGAACTCTCTAGAGGCTTCTCCCTCTCCTCCCTCTCCTTTAGTGGAAAGCCTCATTTGGGAGATGGAGGGAGAAATGTCAGCAGCCGGCCAGTGAACTCCTGTGGGTAAGAGCATGTCAGAAACAGTTTCGGCTCCCCTTTGGCAGAATGGATAAATCAGAAAGAAAGCATCCCATATAGTGAAGGTATTACACCCAAGTAAATATAATCAGTTTCATTTAAAGCAGGAAGATCAATATTTAGGATGCATAACAAGAAAATACACAAAGATACAAGAAATACAAATGAAAATTGACAATTAAGTCTTTTTTGGTAATTCTAACTTCGTTAATAGAAAACCATGTGGGTGATTTCCTTACATTTGAAGCGGGAGTTCAAAGATAAATTACAGTTGCTGTTAGCAATAGCCAAGTCCTTTCCTAATGGATTATCTAAACAAGAGGAAATCCCAATCCAAAATAGAAAACGAAGGCCAAGCATTCAAAGGATTTGTCATGAGTGATGTTATACAGTCCACATTATCTTAAGTGGTATTTCAAAATAAACTTGAGCCTACAAGCCAATCTACATTCTGACTTGTTCGAAGTCCCTTCTACACTGGGCTCCAAAATGAGGATTTCCTAGAAGAGATAAACAATATACAGGTTCTGCTAAAACAATTCAACAATGCATCAAAGCCATTTGGGATTTACCAAGAAACAGTTACAAAATTAATTATTAGGAATACAAGTGGAACATTGGTTTTAAGTTCAGTGTAATCCGGTCCAAAAAAAATCAATGAAAAGCCGAAGAACCAATGAAAACCGAGGCAATAGAGCTTTTTTCCATAGGAATCCAATGTAAATCCAATTAATCCATTCCCGTAGGCACTCCAAAGAACATAATCACCAAAACTACATTACTTTTGGTGAATGAAACATAGTGTTTAATGCACTGAAAACAGTAACAAACCAATAGCACTAGGTGGGACCAGCATCAGAGCCAGAGGGACCAGTAATGCGCACTCCAGAAAGCTGTCCAAAGAGGTCTGTTTCTGACGCCTCTTTAAGATTTGTCTGAAATGGGTGCAGAGATATTTGTCATTAAAACAAGTTGCAGAACCACGACCTGCAAACTTTGTCCGAATGATTTTTTCTCCACAAATCCCTCGCACCTTTTACTGCAAATCGATGAAAACTGAGACCAAATGTTTCAATTGAAAAAATCGAGTGAAAACCGAGAACTGATGAAAACCAAAGGCAATTGATTCAAAGACCGGTAAGGTTCCACTGTACTATAAAAAAAGAAGTAGCTTGGAAATAATTAACTAACAAACCCAAAGAAAGGGAAGAAATACAGCACCTGTGGACTGGGTGATGTTACTTCATGTATTTCTCATTTGGTCACTTGTGTTTTTCCCCTAAGTGCCAATTTTTTACACTAATAACTAACCATTAAAGTGAAGCTAGCTTTCAGGAAGCTTGAATTTTGAACTACATGGTTCAAAGGTATGAATTTAAAACTCCAGATATTGTGTGTTCCAACCCATGTAGTTCAAAGAACTGTCCAAACTAGTAAAAATAAAAGAAAGATTCTAAATTGTAATAATTTTTTCTCTGTGACTTTTCGTCAGATAAAAGCTTTATTATCCTTAGTTGGACCTCAAAGATCTAAAATGTGAGGATCTTCTGGAGCTTCTAAAGTGAGGCAAGTTAAAGGGGCATCAGTATATTTTATTGTGAATTTAATGAAGAGGGCTTCCCTCCATCCACACATGAGGAGAAATCCCTGTGCGAAAGTAGCCACTGTTGTCATCAGAGCATATCACCCAAGCTCTGCCTTGAAATGGCCCTCACTTTGTAGATATTCACTCTCATGAATATTTTCTACCACTTTCTGGAGATCCACCCCAGTCTTTGGAGTTGAGTCTGCTAGATGTGAATGCAAGAAAAGGCCCAGAGTGCAGAATCTTCCAGGGATCTGAGGGGTCTTCCTGGGTGTGGCCTTTAGCAAAGCACACTGAAGTCTCTCTCTTTTCTTCACCATTTTTCTTTAGGGATTGCTGCAGAAGCACCTTGCAGAGGTGAGTGGATCTTTCTCGTCAACTTTCATAACATTGGAGGGGTAGCCTATGAATAACATGGTCCTTCAGGATCATGTTATGTGTTGTCTCTGTGTTAAGTGCCATAGAGCTACTTCTGTCTCATGGCGACCAAATGAATCAATATTCTGCAAAACATACTGTCATTAACAGCCTTTTCTCAGATTGCTTTGCAGCAGCTGAGGGCTGAGGCTTCCTTTTATAGAGTCAATCCATTGCATGTTGGGTCTTCCTCTTTTTTTATGCTGCCTTCATCTTTTCCTTTTCCAGTGATTCTTGTATTCTCATAATGTGACCAAAGTACAATCGCTGATAGTGGCCAAATCTGGTATAACTAAGATTGTGGGGCTCCATTCGTCTATCAGTGGCAAATAGCTTGCGTGCAGAGCTTAGTCGTCAGATGAGACAGTATTGGAGGGGGGTCTAGGTTAACACCAAACTGTTCATCTCCAGAAGAGGAGTTCCCAATCACTTGGAGGCGGCAGGCACCCATGGCATTCTGCCACGGTGTGGTAGGCACAGCCAAAAAATGGTGCTGTAGGAGGCGGAGTCAGCCACAAAATGGCTGTTGCTACTTACCTTTTCTTCATGCAGTGAAGATCTTGGTGTTGTAGTGGCCGCTGCTTCCAAAGCCACATTTAAAAATAAGCCAGTGCAGAAAATACAGCGTTCAAGATTTCTCAGCTGCATTCATTCCACAAAATGGCAGTCTGGAAACTATATTTGACCAGAATAATACCTTGGTTGGTGTTATTCTGAAGTCCAGAATTCTGACCACCCCAGCTTTCTTTTTCTTTCGCTGGACATTTGCAAGGCTGATGTGATGTTCTTAAGGCCAAACTGGATGTTTGCGTTTTTTAAGAGTTTGGTCCGTGTTCCTCACAGCCACACAGCAAGTGTGATGGATGGCTGTTAAAAAAGAAAGCAGAGCCCATTTGGCCATGAAATTCCACCACAGGAAAGGAAACGCTTCTGCCTCCCCCTCATCCATTTTTCATGCCTAAACATCCCCCCCAAGGGGCGTTACTTCCCTCTTTTTGCTGCTTTACATGCACTGAATAGTCCACGTGGAGCAGCAAAAAGTGAGAAATAACTCCCCCCTCCCCAATGCAGCTTAAGCCCGGAAAACAGGAGCCCTTCCTCTCCTTGTGGTGCTGTTCTGAGCCCAAGAGGCTCTGATTGATTTTTTAGTAGACCTTCCCAGTAAGGGGCCCTTCCCCTGTAGGAGCTTCTGTGACTTATCGGCAGGGTCTTCCAGATTTATGGATCACTACCCCACAGACGCCAGTCTGTGCCACTCTGGACTACGTGCAGAGTTTCCATCGGAGCCCTGCCTATGGCCACGTACTGGCATGGGGTTTGATGGGATTGCTAGTCCATGAACATCCTGAGGTAGCAGGCCATGGTTTTTTTAGAAGACCCCTGCTTTAGTGTCTCAGGAGTTATAATAAGGAGGACACTGCTCTCTCTGAAGCAGCCGTCACATCCTGCCAGTGTGTGTAGTCATGTGGTTAAGAGCAGTGGACACTAATCCCTGGAGAACAGGGTTCAGTTCCTGTTCGGCCCTCCACATGAGAACCTGCTGGAGTGACCTTGGGCCCAGTCACAGTTCTCTGAGGATCTCTCTCAGCCTCACCAACTCCTCACATGGGTGCTCTGTTGTGAGGGAGGGGCGGAAGAGGTTGGAAGCTGCTTTGAGACTCCTTAAAGATAGAGAAAAGTTGGGTGTAAAAACCAGCTCTTGCTCTGCTTTTAGCCTCACCCTGTGTCTCCAGGCTTCCTGTCAATCCCTTCCTCTGTTTCTCAGAACCTTTATCTGATTGTCTCCAGGTGTGAAGAAAAGAAGGAATTTGAGTAAATCCAGTGGCTTTTCTCTCCTTGCACTGAAAGTTTCCACATCTGGGACTTCTCGGATTTGAATCTCTTTTTGGAGAGCATTAAGAAGCAACACAAAGGTAATGAACATAAGAACAACCCTGCTGGATCAAACCAAGGCCCTTCAAGTCCCACATTCTGTTGACACAGTGGTCAGCCAAGTGTCAATCCTTACTTAGCTTTCCAGACTTGATGAGGTGCAGCTATATACCATGGTACTTTCCCTCCCAGAGAGAAAAATACACAATGTTATTAGCTGATGTTGTTAGAAGATTTGTAATAGGCACAAGGGTCTGCTCCTCACTTTCTGTACCTTTCCTTCCTCAGACATTCTGGATTCTGGACTTCAACTGCAAAAAGGTACATTTTTCTTCATATGCCAATCAGTTATTTCTTAAGTAAAAAGCTTCACCTTACAATTGGTGTTCTTCTACCATGATGTAATGTTCTTCTACCATGATGTAATGTTATCCAAAGATAACATTACTGGATGCCCTTGTTTTTTCCCTCCCTGCCACAGCCTTCTTCTGAGGGGGAAGTCTTTCAGGGTGAAAGAGAAGGTAAACTCTGAGGGGATTAATACTCCCCTTCACCTACCTGCCACCATATATTGTTTATGGGTTGGTGGGGCCCTTTTGAGGGAGCCCTTTCAGATTCCTCTGCTTGCATGAGAGAGGCATTGCAGACCAGGTTGGGAATTCCATTTCTCTGAGTGGATTCTCCTTCCCTGCTTTGCAGGTTTCTCCCCATCTTATAATATGGGAAGGGTGTGGTGGGGAAGATCTCACATGTGTCCCACTGAGGAGTACATGAAAGCCATTACCTTCATTTTATTATTTATGTTATATTACGTTCCCTGAGAAGCTGTGTTCTGTCCCATCTTTGTTCTTTCAGTGAAATCTATAAACCACCAAAGTCCATTCAAAATTGTCCCCAGTGCAGATTGAGAAACACATCTCTCTCGCAGGCTGGAAGCCGTGGGGACCCCTCCCCCTTCCAGTTCCTGTGCTTTGTGTCTCGGATCAGGACTAAGAGCTTCATAACTTGTTGAACCCACTTCTTTGCCTCTGCTCATGTTTCCCCATGGGATTTTAGTTCTTTTATGCACACATTCACCTATGTGTGGTTTCTTCCATGAATTTCTGTGGATTTCTTCTCAATCATGGTTAGGGAGCAGCAGTGGCATGAGGGAGGTTAAGAGCTTCGTGATATCTTGATCCTGGAGGGAACCGGGTTTGAGTCTCTGCTCTGCTGCCGCCCTTACGAGCTGTGTGGAGGCTTATCTGGGGAATTCAGATTAGCCTGTGCACTCCCACACACGCCAGCTGGGTGTCCTTGGGCTAGTCACAGCTTCTCGGAGCTCTCTCAGCCCCACCTACCTCACAGGATGTTTGTTGTGAGGGGGGAAGGGCAAGGAGATTGTAAGCCCTTTGAGTCTCCTGCAGGAGAGAAAGGGGGATATAAATCCAAACTCTTCTTCTTCTTAACTGGTTGGGATAGGATTTGGTAGGAAATCGATTGTGTTCCTTCAGGTTTTTTATTGTTTTTTAACTGCACCAGAAGGCTGCTCTGCCTTTTAATAAGTCAGGAGAAGATAGGAAAAGGTTAAAGAGGTGGGCGGAGGCCATGATGGCCAGGAGCAGGAAGCTCAACAGGCCACGGGGATTCTTTCTTCCGGGTGAAAATTCTTCTTTTTGTCTCCTCATTTCCCCTGAACAGCAAATGTGACTCTGGATCCAGACACAGCCCATCCCATACTCATCCTGTCTGAGGATTGGAAAAGCACGAGAGACGGAGGAAAAGCTCAATCTCTGCCCAACAATCCAGAGCGATTCGACAGCTATCCTGTTGTGCTGGGCTGCGAGGGATTCACAGCAGGCCGCCATTTCTGGGAAGTCGTCGTGGGAAGTGAGGGAGAGTGGATGCTGGGGGTGGCCCGAAAGTCTGTGAAGAGGAAGGGAAAATTCACCTTAAGCCCGGAGGAAGGGATCTGGGCTGTGGGGAAGTGGGGAGGGCACTGCAGGGCTGCCATAAAAGGCCATAACCTTCCCCTGACCCTGCGTGGGGAGCTCAAGAGGATCCGAGTCTGTCTGAATTATGATGGAGGCCGGGTGGCCTTTTTTGATGCTGACCGAGCAGCCCTCATGTACGAGTTCTCTGGAGCCTCCTTCTCTGGGGAGACCCTCGTGCCCTACTTTTGGGTGTATAAAAAAGGCCACCTCAAACTCTCTTCTTGAGACCGTCTCTTCACATCAGTAGCATCAATAAAAAATATTGTTTCTCAGAAGTGCCCTTTTTTAGTGCTGTAAGGGCTTCTCCAGACTCCCAGCCACCAAAACCGATTGGAAGAAAACAGGAACATTTTCCTCTCCATTTCCCAACATTCCCCCTTTCTTCTTTGCCTCCCTGTTTCTACAGAGAAATTATCAGTAAATACATTCCACACCCATTTATAAATGATTTGCTTGAAGTCTCCTGGAACTTAGGTAGGGAAATTTACACCATGCGCAATAATAGTCTCAAGAAGAGACACTGATATAAAGTTGTTTTGCTCCTTTTTGATTGTATTATCTGTGTTAAAACCAAATTATTGTTTGTAATTTTTTGAAGAAATAAAACATATTCAAAAAAGAAGAAGAATGGCTGATTTGCCGTCAAGGAAAGCTGTGAATAAACTTTCTCTTCCGTGCCCCTAATTCTCTACAGGCACAAGAGGAACAACCGGGTTATTACTGGTAGAGGGAAAATGAGGCCCTGCAGATTTACTACCGGACGGGGATTTCTCTTTTCTTTGCTTTATGGGGCACCAACTGCGTAAAATCGCTTCCATTCCGCATACCCTTTCGTGAAGGCGTTGTCCTAATCGGCGTTTCTGCATTACCGCCATAAATGAAATGCGTCAAGCAAGGTGACCAGGTATCCTCCTCTCTTTCGATGTACGACAGTCGCGCCTTTAGCGACAATTTGTCCAGCGTCCCGCCGTGCTTTCAATTCCTCCAACTTTTTGGAAGGTCGGTCACAGTGCCGTCCAGCGCTCCCCTTTTCAGCCCTGCCGCAGGAAACCGGTGATTTTCCCCTTGTACCCAGTAGGCTTCCATTTTTTTTCCCTGCAACCGCTCGCGTATCCACATTAAAAAGGCGGAAAATGAGCCGTCACCTCGGCGGGATAAAGTTATGTTATCTCGAAGTAAAGTGTGCTGTCCGATTTTTTGGGGGGAGGGGAGACAGATATTGCTACTGTTGCCGCTGAGGGCAACAGAAGAGCTACCAGCAGGAGGGTAGGGAAGAAACCAGGATGCAAGAGATGTATAATGTAATGATTTTATTAAATCCAACAGAGTGGCTGTCACGCAAGGGGAGTAGTTTTTAGCCCTTAAATAAGCCAAAAACCATTATGGGACTTTTAATAGAGAAAGAAGTACGGGAAAGGATTGTTCTAATCTATAATGCCAATAAAAAAGAAATGGGAAAAAAACATCTTTACGGTGAAGTATACTGAAGCGTCTATTTCAAAGGCTCATTCCTTTTATGCAGAAATAATGTACTTCTCTAAACTGCTTTCTTTAGTGCTCTTTGAAGCTCGCCCTGAGGGAAATGGCAAATCCACTTGCAAACAGAAGTTGTGAAAGTGGTTTAAAAGCGCATTATTTTCTGCGTAATGCGAGGAAGGGGCCAAAGATTTGGCATGCCTATCTCCATGAGATTGAAAATTCAACATCCAAATTCAGAGTATAGGTATCATAAAAGAGGGTCACAAATGAGCACTGGCAAAGTTAAAGCCGCATGAATTGCAACAATTTAAATTTGGCTGCTAATCAAAAGGAATTCAAGCAAATGTATATATTTTATTTCCAGCTTCTTCCTCCTTCCTATTTAACACCAATCCTGTGTATTAGATTAGGCTGAGGGAGGGTGACAGACCAAAAAAGCACCAGGTGAGCTTCAGGACCTTGTCCTGTGTCTTGCCTGCTGTTATGTATGAATATATTCAGGCCACTTATCGGCCACAGGTAGAAAATTATTAGTTGATCTCTACTCAATCACGCTCACTCAGATATGCAGCAAAATAAGATTTTTAAAATGTTAAAATGGCATCTCCCACAAGGGACCGAGGCTTGCTCCGGGGGTGGGGAGGGCCCAGAACATGTGAACATGGCTAGGAAGTCAAAAGGAGAAAAAGAATGATACAGGAGAATATTTGGTTGGGGAGAAGGTTGGAATTCTCTAAATTGTGTCCCCTCATGGTGGTTGGGTTTCCAGTCCTTCCCAGGTGGTGCCTGGAAATCTCCAGATTACAGTTGATCTCAAACTCTGAGGAGATAAAATCTCCTGGAATTTCCCAAACCAGAGCTGCAAGCAACCATGGCTTTGAGGACTTCTTCAGGGAAACTAGGTGTGCCACGTCTGGAAAGAGGATGTTGGACATTTGAGTCTGCTCTGTGAATCCTCAACTGACTGGTGATGACCCCAGGAAGGGGGGGGTTATTTTGAAGCACACAGTGAAAAGTACAAGAGGTTTTCCACTCCCTTCCCTCGATCTCCCATCAAAACACCGAGCCCTGCTTAGTTTTACTTAGTTCTACAGACAAAATCAGGCTATTACCATGCTGCTTCCCCTAAGTTCAGTCTAAACCCCTTTACAGCTTAATGGTGTAATTCCATAGGATTCCACTGTATGGAAATGACAAAAGAAGTTGAATGGGGGGGATTCTCTTCTAACACACAGGTGTCAAACTTCGCCCGCCCTCCAGATGTTATGGACTACAGTTCTCATCATAACCTGCTGGCATGATGCATGGTGGCAGGGGATGATGGGGACTGTAGTCCATAACATCCTGAAGGGACTTAATGTTTGACACCTATGCTTTAACAGGAGTGCTTTTATCCTTCCCTTCTTCTAGGGAACTCCAGGGCAGCTTACATGGTTCTCCCTCGTTATGTCTTCACAACACCTCCTGTAAAGAGTAGGTGAAACTGAAAGAGCTCCATGGCTAGGTAGGTATTAGAGACCCTGGTCTCCCAAACTGGAATTTCACTCTGGCACTGAAGCTGCTGCTCTACACTGCCCCCCCCCCCCCCACACACACACCTTTCCTAACCTTCTCCCCTTGTCCTGTTACACCTCAGCAATTTTTAATTCATAATCCTGGGCGCAAGAACTGATGGTTTTTAGAAGTTGCCTGTGTATAGTGCCTACTACCTTTAAATTTAAAAAAGAAGAAGGAAGACACCCAGCCTCAGGAAGCGTTCTGTGTAACACGGAAAACTGGCGTTCTGCATTGTAACGCACTATGTGGCCAAGATGCAATTACTCTACTAAGCCTCGGTTTGGCAACAATGAATAAACGGAGCGACTTTGTTATTATTTCCTCAAAGCTAACGACCAGTAAGTAAAATAAAGTATGGAGGTCGGGAAGGGGTACCCAACCCTCCACTGGTTTTCTGCAAGCTTAAATGTGTTGCATGATCCCAGAGTCGACAGCACGCTTACAACATTTGCAAGGGATGAGGCCCGCGGACGCATGCATCGTTTTCGACCTATGCAAGGGTTAATGCAACCGAGGTGGTCGGTTTCCTAGAGCGGCTGAGAAATTTGAGGATGGATGGGGGGCAGGAAAAGGAGTGATGGCACGACCATAGAGCGGGGGGAGAGAAAGTCACAGCACGCCTTCCTGACTGTCCCATTCGGGGAACAGACATGGGTTTGCCAGTTTCTTCGTTGCAGAGAAGAAGTTGAGATTGCGACGTGAGAAGCATCAGTGAGGTTTTTTTTAAGATGCAAATTAAATTGGGGAGGTTTTGGGGGTTTGTGGGAGGTGGGAACTGAGGGCGCTGGAGCATGCTGGGTTGTGGGAGAAAAGCAAAGAAAGAGGCAGGGACTCCCTGGCATCAGGATCGGGGCAGAGAGCTTATTACCTGTATAGCAAAAGTGAACTTCATAGCTCAGAGAAGCACCTCTCTAGAGCCAAGAAGTGTTTGTGAATTTTTTTTCCTCCCACCCTTCCTTCAGTGAGCTAGGGCAGTGAGTGGAAAAAAAAAAGAGACACTACATAGAGCTCTGCCTTTTTTGCACACCACAGCCTTGTGAGGGTAGGATACTTTAAACCAGTGAGGTGGGATCCAAAAAATTTTGGTAACAGGTTCCCATGGGGGTAGGATTCAAAACAGTGGCGTAGCGCTAATGGGGCTGGGCAAGAGGGGTAACGACGGGGGCGTGGCCGGACATCTCTGGGGGGTGGGGCATTAATAATTTCTCTGTTACTGTAAAAGGTTCCCCTTCCTGTAAAGAGTTCCTTACAGTTCTCTCTTGCACACCATGAGTAATTTCCAGCTGCCTATCTTTCTGTCCATGAAATTTAAACTTCATTATGGCAAAAGTCCTATCGTCTCCCTGCCAAGCAGAAACAACGACTTCTCCTCTAATTGGCTGCTCTGTCAAATGCTTAATACTTCCTCTAAAATACTTGAATTTTTGTTTCTAGAAATCAAAAGAAAGGGGATCCTTTCCTTAAACAAGGAACTTTACCATATTTCTAAAGAGCATGTTTTTTTTAAAACAGTTTCCAACAGGGAGAATTATCCCGCGTTTTCTGCAACCTTCGCTAACTACAGCCAGCATAGGAAACAACAGGACTTCAAGTGATTTTTTTTTTTTGGACCCCACAATGGAATTTTTTTAACGGAAGAAGCAGACCCAATGAAGTGCAACCCCCTCTCGGCACCACACAGATAATTAGAAACCCACTCTTGGGAACTGGGTGAGAACCTGCTGGATCCACCTCTGCTTTAAACTTGTTTGATTGGAGGGAACTCTCAGCTGTTTTTTTCCAGCTGCCTTTGATTCCAAGGCGATAAGAGTAGGCTATAAATGTTTTTTTTTAAATAGAATGGTGTGCTACAGCATGTCACCGGCAGAGAGCTGTTGTGGGTCTTCCCTGGCTGTGTGGCTGTGGTCTGGTAGTTTCAGCTCCTAACATGTTGCCTCCATTTGCTATGGCTGGCATCTTCAGAGGTATATCACGGTCAGGTCCACAGAGAGAAACACCGCGGTATTTCGGCTTTCATGACGTGCTCTAAGTGAAGATGCCGGAGGTAAAGTCGAGATCGCGGGCAAAAAATGTTAGGAGCTAAAACATACCAGACCACGGGCAAATGCTTTACAGCCTAGAAAACTCCACAACAGCCGAGATTGCCTCTGGTCCGTGGAAAGCCATCAACAATACATTGTCAAAGGCGGCCTTTCCAGCACATTTTCATCCTGTACTCCAGTAGCATAATGTTACTCTCTTCCCTCTCCTCCATTTTAGTTCACCTGTAGGTATGGCTGAGTGAGGGACTGATCCAAGTGACCCAGCAACATTCCAGGGTTTGAACCTGCATCTCCCAGATTTTGGGATGACACAGTTATGACAGCACCACGTTGGTTTATCGTGGCTTATGCCTATTAGTCATGCCACATGCTTACCAACAAATCTGTCTTCTGTATAAGCTACTTAAAACACATAGGTTTTTCCAAGATTTTTGTTGACTTGTGTGGGGGTTGGTTTGGATTTTTTGTTTGTTTTTTTGGCCCCTCTTCTGATTGTCTTCAGTCACCTACCAGTTTCTTTCACCCCTCCTACTATACTATACTCTGAGGGGCAGCAGTGGCGTAGGAGGTTAATAGCTTGTGTATCTAATCTGGAGGAACCGGGTTTGATTCCCAGCTCCTGCCACCACCCTGAGCCTCGTGGAAGGAACTTATCTGGGGAATTCAGATTAGCCTGTACTCCCACACATGCCAGCTGGGTGACCTTGGGCTGGCGATCCACAGCTTCTCGGGCTCTCTCAATTCCCCACCTACCTCACAGGGTGTTTGTTGTGAGGGGGGAAGGGCAAGGAGATTGTAAGCCCCTTTGAGTCTCCTGCAGGAGAGAAAGGGGGGATATAAATCCAAACTCTTCTTCTTCTTCTCACCAAAAGAAAAAACCAAAATTGTAATTTCTTTCGCCACATACTGAGCCACCTTTGTTTTAGAATGCTCCGTTTGGGTCCTAGTGCCTACATAAGTAAATTTTGATTATTTTTTTCTTTTGATGAGACAGGGTATAGGGATGTGACAAAAGTCCTGTACACGTGTTGTGGTGAATGTTTGTACATCCTGTATATGCATCTTAAGAAAGAGCTGACGTGTGTTCATGTTAAGAACAAAAACTGACAACCGGTACCTGGATGAACGTGGGGTTTAGATCACAAGTTCAGCCATACACACAATAATGTCAGCACGGATTTGTGAGTGGTTGAGGATGTTGTATTGATGGATCGTACTAGGAATACACCTGGGAAACCCAGGTTGAGATTTCCACTTGCGCCATGGAAACTTGCTGGGTGATCTTGGGCCAGTCACACACACCCCTGGCTAGTATTTGGATGGGGGTCATGATGCTGAGGCAGGCAATGGCAAAGCACATCTGAATGTCTCTTGCCTTGAAAACCTCACAGAACCACTTTAAGTCAGCTGTGAGTTGAGGGAGAAAAAGAAATTAAAAAAACAACAACTACATTTAAGGAGAAATCATGCATATGCTGTTCATGCAGCGCTTGCAGTCCTTCTGGTTTTTAGAGACTGTTGTTGAAGGCTTTCACGGCCAGAATTAACTGGCTGTTGTGGGTTTTTCAGGCTGTGTGTCTGTGGTCTGGTAGTTTAAATCCATGCTACAGAGAGAAACATATCTTACCATGATATGCCTCTGAAGATGCCAGCCATAGATGTAGATTCAGAAACCTAAACTTTACCTTCCGTCCCAGTCTCGATTACTTAATGCACACAGTGGAATGTCCCATCCCTATATATTTAGAACATAAGAAACAAGCCAGCTGGATCAGACCAGGAGTCCATCTAGTCCAAGCTCTCCTGCTACACGCTGTAGCTCCACAAGGTGCAACTTTGGTAGCTCACATGCAGGATGTGAAAGCTAATGGCCTTCTGCTGCTGCTGCTGCTCACTGCCAGAGCACCCTGAAGTCTGCTAAGGCATTTGGGCAATCTCAGATCAAAAAGAGGATCAAGATTGATAGGCATAAATCGACTTCTCCATAAATCTGTTGATTGCATTTGATTTATACTATGTAGTCTGCCTTGAGTCTCAGTGAGCAAAGTGTATTATAAATAGTCAGAGCCCCCCCCCCCCCAAAGAATGAAGATTCGGAGTACTTTCTCAAAACAGCTGACAAAAGAAATGAATTTAAAATTCGACAGTAAAATACTAAAATTGAAAGTGTCATCCTCATACGCTTGAGAGTAACACGGTTTTAAAGTAAATTGTCTTTTAGGACTGTCCCTAGAAGCGTAAAATGACTAAAAGAGTGAGATTGTGGTACTTTGGTCAATAGCATTATGAGAAGACATATGGAGTCACTTTCAGGGAAAGGGACAATAATAAGCTAGGAAAAAGAAGTTGAAGGCAATAGGAAAAGAGGAAGACTCGTGATGGACTGACTCTATAAAGGAAGCCACGGCTCTCAGTTTGTGGGACCTAAGCAATACTGTTAACAATCGGACATTTTGGAGGACATTGATCACCATTAATTGGAAATGACTTGACAGCACTTAACATATGTTAAGGGGTGCAGTACTGAAGCAGAGTTCACTCCCCAGATAGCAGGGATGTGCAACACTCACACTGGAACACACAGCAGGAACTGAGACGCACACAGCTATACCAGCTTCCCAGAAGCGGTCCTTCTTTATTAGGTTCACAGCAACGCTGCTCTCTCTGACAAAGTGCTTCGCCAGACAGCAGGAAGGCAAGAGTCTCACAGTACATAGCACACTGCTGCACTATATACATTTCATCAACCAATCAGAAAACCTTTCCAATTAGCTCCAGAAAGAGGCTGTCATAAAGAGGTGGTCATATGACACCTGTCATTTAGATTTTGTAGATCAGACATTTGTCCTGACAACATATACCAAGTCATTGTAATCAGTGGGCTTAGAAAGGTAAGCATAATTATGATGGCACTAGCAGTAAGTTATTTATTGTGTGGGAGGGAATAAAAAATGTCCCTGCCATTATTATGGGAGAAGGCACTAACTGTTCTTAATTGACGGGTCAGAATTCATTTGGTTGTGCCCTGAGTCATGCGTAACTGTACTGGTGCTGCCTCAATGATTCCTCTTATCTAATTTTTTCCCCCATCAGAAAGGAAGATTCTCCTCCTTGGGAAAACCTTTCAGCTCTGCAAGCATCACATTGACTCTGCATGGGAGCCTCCATCTGTCGCTTTTTTAGAGGGTCTCCCCCGGTGCATTTGACACACTTGGAGGCCTTTGGATGTTTCTCCCACCCTTGCAGAAAGGGACCGGGCTGGGTTTCAAATAATCTCTCCGCCGGAGGAAATGGCTGAAAGAGGCGGAGAGAGGGAATCCTCAGCCCCAGGACTCTGGCTCCAGAGCAACACCACAGCAGCAGGTGCAGAAATGGAACTGAGAAACTCTAGGAGGAGACCTCAGACCTGAGAAGGGAGGTCTGGAACAGCTTTGTTTGTGGCAGCCCATGGGGGGGGGGACCCCTTACTTGAGGAGACACGAGGGAGCTGCACTGCAGCAGCTTTGAGGAAACCTAGTCAATGGCAGGGCATTCCCTCAAGGCGATGGAGTCCACTACTCACTCTGGGCTCTTCCGGGGTCCGCGCTGCTTACGCCTAGAATCTGCTTCCTGGGGGGATACAAAGATTTCTCTTGGCTCCCTAATACTGGGGGGAGCTGTAGTGAGAGTGATCTAGGCCAGCCCGGTCAGAGTGAAGCTGGAGTCTCTCCGCGAGGAGTCTCCGTAGGAAGCAGCCCAACCGGCATAATGCAGGTGGAGAAGGATGATGTGGAGGGAGACTGCGGGAAAGTGAAGGAAGACGATGGAGAGGGGACGACGTGGGAGGTCGCGGCGCCTTTTTTCAGCATTTCAGATGCTTCTGCTACTGCCAGCTGACAGCCTGAGGGGCCCCGAGAGGCTTTCAGCCGGCTCCTGGGAACTTAGCCATCAGTGGCTACTTGACGTGGCCGGAGACCCCCCGCACTCAAGGAGGCAGAAGGATCTGGAAATGGTGATCTTAGAGCAGTTCCCTGGCGCCCTGCCCAGCTAGATCCGGAGCTGGGTAGAAAGAGCAGGGGGCCCAGAAGGCTGTTCCCAAGCGGAGTGAAAACTCTGGCTTAGAGCATTTACCGTGCATGACCCAAGGGGAGGGGGCCAGGAGATTGGGAACAGCAGGTGAGGGTCTGCTTGGGCTTTGCCTAGTCCCTAAAGTGAGGTTGTGACATTTCACCCATTAAACATCTTTTGAGTTCATTAGGAGCAGCAGTGGCGTAGGAGGTTAAGAGCTTCGTGTATCTAATCTGGAGGAACCGGGTTTGATTCTCAGCTCTGCCGCCCTGAGACTGTCAGAGGGAGGCTTATCTGGGGAATTCCAAGATTAGCCTATGCACTCCCACACAACAGCCTAGCTGGGTGAGCTTGGAGCTAGTCACAGCTTCTTGGAGCTCTCTCAGCTCCCACCTTCCTCACAGGTGTGTTTGTTGTGAGGGGGGGAAGGAGCAACGGAGATTGTCAGCCTTTAGCAGTCTCCTGCAGGAGGAGAGAAAGGAGGGATATAAATACAAACTCTTCTTCTTCATTACAGCGAGGGCCTTGATTGAATTTGGGCAACAGGAGTTTTTTACTGTGTGAATTTTTTTGAAAAAAATGTAGGCCACTCTGCAAAGCCACTTCGAGAAGTGGGCAAGGGAATTCTTCTTGGAAGGAAGACCAAGAAATCCAGTAGGAAGTGCAAACAACAAATGGATTGTTACTGGTAATAGAAATCACAGCACAGTTTCAACTAAGCTCTTTGCTCAGGAAATGGGAGAAGATATAGCTGGCATGTGGAGTCAAGTTTTCTTTAATCTCCAAGAGAGCTTACTTGGGCCAAGCTAACTTCAACTATTGCAATGGCCAGTAAAATGTGTCTCTTGGCTCTGTTTAGGATTGCTGCCTTTTCCAGTTGTGATCAATGCGGCTGTCCCCTGGGTGTGATTTCTGTGTTTGGCTTTTGGGAAGAGGCATTCTCTCCCTTCTTTGGAGAAGGGAGCATCCAGTGCTTGCATGTGAGTGCAAGCTTCAAGAGCAGAATGCACACTAATCTGGGAGGAACCGGGTTTGATTCCCCACTCTGTCGCTTGAGCCGGCTGTGGAGGCTTTTTATCTGGGGAATTCACATTAGCCTGTGCACTCCCACACACCATGTGCCAGCTGGGTGACCTTGGAGGCCTAGTCACAGCTTCTCAGAGCTCTCTCTCAGCCCCACCCACCTCTCAGGGTGTTTGTTGCTTGTGAGGGGGGAAGGGCAAGTTGAGATTGTCAGCCCCCTTTTATGAGTCTCCTGCAGGAGAGTAGGAAAGGGGAGGATATAAATCCAGAACTCTTCTTCTTTGCTTGAGCACATGAGGGCAGTGCAAAGGTCATTCTGCCTCCCTCTCACATTGGGAGAGACTTCACAGTGCAAACTTAAGAGTGTGAGAGTGTGAGGTATAGTGGTTAGGAACAGTGGACTCTGATCTGCAGAACCAGGTTTGATTCCCCATCTCCTCCACATAATTGGCAGATTCTTATCTAAGTGAACCTATGGTTTTGTTTCTCCGACACTGCTAGGGGTGACCCTTGGGCTAGCCACAGTTCTCTCTGAATTATCTTAGCCCCACCTACCTGCAAGCAAGGTGTCTGATGTGGAGAGGGGTAGGGAAGGCAACATTTATGTAAGCCACTTTGAGACTCCTTAAAAGGTAGAAGATAGCAAAGCCAGGTATAAAAACTTTATTCTTCACTGGCTCTTGCTGACTTTGGCTCATTCTGCACATGCAGAATAATGCACTTTCAAACTGCTTTCAGTGCTCTTTGAAGCTGTGCGGAATGGCAAAATCCACTTGCAAACAGTTGTGAAAGTGGTTTGAAAACGCATTATTTTGTGTGTGTGGAAGGGGCCTTTGTTTCTATGCTTTTAAAAGCTGTGCAAGAAGCAGAAGTTCAACAGGCGAAATATAACGTTCTGAATATTTTTAACCAAAAACAGCCTCATCCAAAACAGAATCTCCATACAATGGGAAGAAAAAGCGGGATGATTATTGAGGGGGGAGATGATAAATTGAGATAAGGGGGAGATGGGGAAGAAATGGGAGGCCCCAGGGCTCTCACTTGGGCCCCTTCCGCACGTGCAGAATAATGCACTTTCAATCCACTTTCAGAATTGTTTGCAAGTGGATTTTGCTGTTCCGCACAATAAAATCCAGCTGCAAAGTGCATTGAAAGTGGATTGAAAGTTCATTATTCTGCATGTGCGGAAAGGGCCTGAATCTTGCGTGGCCATTACTAGCAGTGTTATGTAGTGGTTATACTGCTAGATTTTTAACTGGTAGACCATGGCTTAAAACTGCCACTGCCATGGGTGATCCGGAGTGATCATGAGCAAGTTTTTCCCCCCCGAATACCTTTAATGGCATATAAATAGTTTAACATTAACATTGCAAGATAATAACAGCCTTTACAACTTCTGACGAGTTAAAATAACACCATTTAAAAATTTAGCCACCGCTTCCACCAGCTTGTAGTTGTGGCTGTTTAAAAGATATATAACCTTCTGTTTATCTGTAATGCCTTCACTTCCATGCAGGAAGGGGATTATGTGCTTCTTCCTATCTATCTCATAAAAAGGACAATTCAACAGCATATGAGATACTGTTTCCACAGAGCCCATGCCACACGGGCATTTCCTTTCTTTATGTGGAATTCCAAGGTGGCGTCCAAGGCTAAAGGAAGAAGGCAGGGCATTACACCTAGCTAAGGTGATTGTCATGAGCAAGTTGTTCTGCTCAGATTGACCTACCTCACAGGGGTGCCATAAAGTTAGCAGGGGGGGAAGAAGAAGCCACATTTGCTACACTGGGATTCTCAGGGTAGATATCTTGGCATCGTGTTCTTACATAATATGAATATTTGAATCAAACAACCTTTGTCATTTCAGGATGCTGATGTGTCTCAAGAAGTGGTTTTGAGTTTCCCCGGTGACAAGGGTGCTTCTCCCAGCAATGCCCAGAGGTGGATCTGGGATGTGGTGAAGCAAGAAAATGGAGGAAATGCCAGCTTGGTGGGTAAGTATAGTGATGGGTTCAAGGCTCCATCTTTTTAACAAATCTGCCTTAGAGGAAACTAGGACAATTATGCAAATTCCCAGGGGGGTGGAAAATCGCTAACCCAACCTCCTTCCACGACTCCCCCACTTACTCTTAGTTCTTAATTCTCCCGGAGGCTGAAAAAGCGGCCTGTCTCGTCCAAGGAGCTGAAGTATGAGTGACTTTGTGGGAACACTACACTACCCAGGAGGACTTGGCGCAGCCCCAAGGGCTCCTGGGTAGTGTGGATCACCAGGCTTTTTTTCAGCCTGAACTGAACAGGGCAGCTTTTCAGCCTCGGGAATCTAAGAACTAAGGTAAAGTTGAGGGAGGGGGCAGAGCAGGAGGCAGGGGGCCCATGGGGAGTGAGGCGGAAAATGCAGGAAGTCTGCCCCGAGGGAGCAGTTTGAACCCGCACGAAGCTATGCCTCTGTATTTTGGATGGGAGGCCAGCAAAGGAATAACACAGGTGTTGCTGTGCAGAGGCAGGCAAATGGCAAAAAACCATCTCTACAGATGTCTCTTCCCTTGAAGACACTCTATGGGTTAGAGTTATGCCATAGGTTGGTTGCGACTTGTCAGCTCTTTTCCACTCACCACCATGGAAATTCTTGAATTTTAATCTTTCCTTAAAATTCAGATGAGAGATTCAATGAGGGGAGGAGGAAACTGATGGCCCGGGAAGCTCCTGGAGCAAGAAAAGGACTGTGTGTGAATTGTCAGAGCAAGATAGCCACAGAGAATGGCACTAAGTCTTGTGCAGGAGAAGGCTGTGGGGCTACGTGGAATATGGAAGCCACAAAGGGAATCCAGCCCCAGCAGGAAATAAGGAACAGAATCATCCATTGCTAGCAGGGAGGGCTACTCAAGCTTTGAGTAGAAATTATCATTGGAAAAGAAGTGACCTCTCTAGATGAATATAACGATCAGAGTTCGAACCTACTACGACATGCGAGAAAAGACACTGACGCTTGATGGTGAAACCATACTCCGAGGGTAAGCTTGTACTGTGGGAAATCTTTCCATAGTGAAGGATAAACTGATCAGGCATCACGAAACTGCCATACAGGAGAGAATCACTACAAGTGTTTAGACTGTGGCAAGTCCTTTAGGTACCAAGAATGCGGGCTCTTGCGGCATTATACAAAATCCATTACAAAGGTGAGAAACCGTCTGGCGAATGCACGTTCCTACTGTGGGAAGTTTTTTTCGGATGAATTATGACTCCTCATTAGGCATTCCTGAGGAATCCACACACGGAGAGAGAAACCTTTCCAGATGCTCCGAGTGTGGGAAATCCTTCAGCATGAATTCTGGACCTTGTTAGGCACCAGCGAATCCACACAGGGGAGAAACCATTCGAATGCAGAGACTGTGGGAAAAGACTCCTTCAATGTAGAAAAGGCAGCCTCGTTACCCATCTTAGGAGCCACAGGGGGGCTCAAACCATACAAATGTGACAAGGCCTGTGAAGAAGTGTTTCACTCAGAGTTCAAAACTTAAAAGACTCCTTGCCATGAGAATTCATACAAGATAGCATCCCCTTTAAGGAGCCAAGAATTTTGGGGGGGAATCCTTTAATATGGGAGCAGGGGTCACTCAACATCATACTGAAGTGGAGCACCTTTGGCACCTGCTGATACCTTTCCTCATGCCCACCGGTGGTTTGGGAACAGGGTCCAGGCAGGTGGGGCTAATATTGCCCCCTCCAGGGCTTCTGATTTGGCCACTGGAGATTTGATTGACTGTGAACATTTTTAAAATGCTGTTGTTTGGCAGTAGCAGCTTCCAGAACACAGGGATGTTCGTAGTGTGTGTCACCAAGAAGCTAAGCTATTTAAGGGCAGCCCCTCTATTGGCAGCCCAAGATGTATTTTTTTATCAGCTTCTGAGGAAGAGTTGTGGAAGGCAAGAGATAAAGCCGTCCTCTAGAGCTGCAGACTCAGAACATCATCTTCGGGATGAAAGGAATTAGGATTCTGCAGCTGGAATAAATAATGCACCTATTCTTGGTTGGTTTCTATAATTTCTTTTAATGCTGCATCATTTTTCCTATTGTTTTACACAAAATAAATGATAAAGTCTAAGAAGCTGGGCAGTTCACAGAAGCTCTGCCCCCCTGCTGTTCAAGGATTCCTACTGTAGCCACACCATTTGCAGCCCCACATGTACAACTTCAGCAACCAAAAGACCTTCAAAAGTCTTGCTTTAAGAGAGTGCTTACACTTGACATACAGGAAGTCCCACAATCAGTAGCACTTATATCTCAGCACTTAAAGGTCCGTAGGATATTTTTTTATTCAGGATATCTATACCATGCTGTCTCTCCCTAATGTGGATCGAAAACAGCTTACTGACACATCAGTCTCCCTTAGCTTTTATCCTCATATGAGACTCCTCAAAGGTGAAGCCCCATCTTCTAGTTAAGCTCCCATTGGAAACAATGGGGGATGAGGGCACCCAACCTTTGGGAGTCCATAACTTTGGACCCCCCTAGAACCAAACCTCCTCACCAAACCCCGGGTAGTATCACCATCAGGAGGAGGTCCCCAAACAATCCCCTGAAAGTTTGGTGCTGCCTAGCCCAAACCAATGCGCCCTTCCTGCAGACCCAAAACCGAAAAAAGCACTAAAAATGTTTTAAAACCCACAAACGGAGGGGCAGGAGACTTTGGACATGAATGGGGGGGTTCAAACCCAAGAAACCCCCTTACTCTACGTCCATATGTCCTCCCTTAGCAAACTAACTACCCTAAGAGGCAGACTCTGCTGAGACTATCCCAAGGCCTCCCAGCAAGCTTCCATGGCACAGAGGGGATCGTAACATCAACCTCTTGGTTCCTGATCTGACTAATCCCTAAACCACACTGTAGGTTGGCAGACCTCACCAAGTAGATAATGATTCCCCACCTTCTTTACAGGCCTATTTGTAATGCACTTAATCCCACCTTACTTTTTTTAGAAATGTAAACTGTTCATCCAGAAAGCTTTGGCATGTTTCACAATTACAGAGAACTCCACGGAAAAATCTGCTGGGACTGACCAAAAATAGATTTCAGGCAATATGTTATAAAGGTTATTTATTCGTTGTTTACATTGACAGGAAATGTTAATATCAAAGATTGTAACGTATCCCTCACGGTATCTCTATCAGTTTTTCTTAAACTTTGTTTTAACCTTCTAATAAACATTTAGGGGGAAAATCCACTCCTGTACTGGTAGTAAGTGAAGAGTTTTCTGTTTTCTTGATGTGTGTGTCCTGGAGTATCGGAGACCACAAAGCTGCCACCATATCATGAAAAGCAAGCCTGGGAGAATGCAGCGCTTTCTACAAATTAAAACTACTGGGTTCTTTTCTCCAGCAATAACTCCAACCAGCTGAGGTCTCAAGCGATTTTTTTTTATTGAAAACAGAAATAAAGAGAAATATAAAACATGATTGCAGTTTGAGGGATTTGCTTAGCTGGTTACGTCCCCTTTTGGTTCTTGTGTCTCCGTTCCGGGAGGCCATGGCCCAGAGATGCTTCCCTGACCACGTCTCGAGATTAGGAGATTCCCAAAGACCTTTGTTTTCCCCTTCTCAGGAAAACTCTGTTCAGACTGCCAGGTAACAGGAGCCTTTGAATGTTTCATCCCTAGCACCTCTGCATAGTTTCCTGTCCTCCTCGGGAGATCAAAAAGGCAAAGATGCTTTTCACAATCATGTGTGAGCTTTGCTAGTTTTACAGTACTATTCCATCACAATAGAAGTCTGTTCATGTGCCTCATTGTTGTGCTGATCTGATTTGGACAGGATGCTGGGATTCACCTTAGCTTGACATGCCTCCGGGTTGCGAACAGAAGTGAAGATCGACATGAGCCATTTTACAACAGGACATGTGGCAGACCTCGGCTTTTATCTCTTGACCAAGAGATGTAGAGAGACCAGAAGAAAGAAGGGAGGCTATATAAGCATAGACACAGTATTGGTTCTGCATGTTTCCCATTCTTTGGGATAAAATTAATGAGAAATCAAAAAGAAGACAACTTGACGAGGAGGAGGTGGTGAGTGGGTGTGACGGAGGGTAGAGTTGGGCTACCAGTCCAGTGCAGACAGTGATTAAAGCGAGGTGCACTAGAAATCGCACCAGCAGGGCATGAAGCTTACAGTCCCTCCCCAGAGTACAGCGAGTGAGTATTCAAAAACCTTCTAGATCTGTTTTTGAGGGAGTTTCAGTATTTAATTCCAGGTAACAAAAGCACTATTCAAAAGAAATAGGAATGGAAGGGATCTAACTCCACACACACACAAGGGACAGAATTGCTCCTCTTAATGTGCATCTCTCTCCCTCCTGGCAGACGAGACCCCATTTCCTAGGTTTGGGGCAAAACACTGTGGGGACCTGTCTTTTTTGAAAGATGGAGGAGGTCAGAGGCAGAAGTGAATGCAGTTGCAAAGAGAAGATTTAAACCAGGGACCCTTCTATTTCCCATCTACGCTCTTCGAATCTCCCTTGACCTCTTCTGCTTAGAACATTTCTGCTTTCGCCATGCCACCCACACCAGATTTTCTTAGCTGCAGCAGCAATGGTTCCAATCAACCATAAGGAATCTGATTGTACCACATGAAATCCAGAACTTCCATTTTCAGAAGCAGTATACCTTGCAGAGCCAAGAATACCAGCAATAGAACCTGCCAGCTACAGGAGGCCATCATTCTGCATGAAGCATGGTGAAGATACTCTGACAAGCATTGCAGAGATATTATTATTAATGCCCTTTGTGGCAGTGGTGGGATTCAAATTACTTTAACAGCAGAGGTTCTGGTGAATTTGGAATTCAAAATAATTTAACAACTGGTTGTTTACAAGCACCATTTTAACAAAGCGGTTCTGCCAAAGTGGGTGTGAACCTCGCTGGAATCCCACCACTGCCCTTTGGGGAGTTCCCCAGAATTGTGTAGCAGAGAGGTGTAGGTAAAAATCTGGATTCCTGGTCTGGGAGGGACTATTGCCTTGGCCAGAGACAAGTGTGATAGGTGTGGGAGAAGGTATCAGGGAACACACGCAGATGAAGCTGCATTCAGTCACTGGAGTACCTGAGATAGGAGCATCCCAAGCCTATAATGGCCCCTTCCTGCCAGAGGCTGAGATCAGAGGGGAAGAGCATACCTGGCTGTCTTGCTCCCTTTGGAGGCAAAGGGGGGATGAGGGGGCAGTGGTGGGATCAAACATTTTAATAACAGGCTCCGATGGTGGGTGGGATTCCAAACAGTGGCCATGCCTGCACACACGCACCTCCCAGTCCCTATTGGGCAGGGAGGTTGCTTTGTAACCCCTTCTTGGCACTCAGAAAAATTAATAACCACTTCTAGAGAAGTGGTGAGAGACTGATTGGATCCCACCTCTGGATGGGAATTTGTGGCCCAGCGTAACTATCTCTACAGTAGCCCTTTACTGTGGAATGCACCCAACTTCTCTCCAGAGAAACTCTCTTGGGAGTTTTGGTGCCTGGGAGTTTTAATGCCGATTTTTTCATTTTTGGATTTTGTATGGTTTTATCCTAGCAACAGACCACTGAGACCTGTGGTAAAAGGCAGAGAATAAATGCAAACAAAACAAATAAAACTGAATCCAATATAATCAAGGTCAGTGTTGTCTACTCCAGGGGTCCCCAGCGTGGTGTCCTACAGGCACTATTACACACACTGGGGCGATTCCATACATGAGTAAAATAGGTTCAACCCAGTTCCTGAAAGGGTACTAACCTAGGTCGAAGCCATTGTTGTTCCCCACTGCAACCAAGCAGTCCCAGCTCGGAGGGTGGAGATCATCCTGTGCCTCTTAAACACTGCTCTCGTTCCGATTGGCTACAGTTCTACGGCCCATGTTCCGTCTATCCCCACACTGCGTTATTAAAAAAAAAACTGCCACAGGAGGAATGGAGGGGGCGAAGGGTGGCGTTTTTTGATTAGCCAGCTGTGCACAGCATGCCCAAAACACTCAGCTGTGATTTGGCCACAGAATGGGGGACTCCTGGCACCCAGAGAACCCGCACTTTACTGGAATCGGAAGGCTGAGTTCGGCGTGGTTCCCTCTCAGAAAAGTAGTAGTTCCCAACTGGAGTCATAAATTTGACCGTTACCGCGGGGTGAAGCTGAGTACAAAGACCACATTGATCCCAGTGGTTTGTAAGAACGCACTTAGGTCGAAACGCAGCCTTTCACGAACTTAAGGTCGATACTTGCGCAAGTCGCGAGGAATGCGACCACTGATACCTGCTTCCAGCCACCCAGATGTTTTGAGAAATTGGAAGGCCCAGGTAGTGTTTTGCCCAGCAAGGCTTCTGAGCTGGCCAGTGGAGATTTGACTAACTTTACAGATTCTTAAAAGTATTACTTGGAGAGCAATTGGTACTGCAGCACTTAAGGACCTTCACTGTGTGAATGAAGATGCACTGGGGGCAGTCATTTTGTGGCTGACTCCCACCTCCCACGCGCTGCAGCCAGTTTGTTCTGAGTGGTTACCACAATGTGTCAGAACCATACAGCAAAGGTGCCCACAAGCTCAATAAAGCTGGGGAGTCCTGATGTACTCACAACTGGCATCAGCTCTCCAACCTCTCAAAGCAGAGGTTTTCACATCACCTACTGCCCATCTTTTAACTGAAGAAGCTGTGGCCCCTTCCGCACATGCAAGAATAATGCGTTTTCAAACCCACTTTTCACAACTGTTTGCAAGTGGATTTTGCCATTCCGCGCACAAGCTTCAAAGAGCGCACTGAAAGCAACTGAGTTTGAAAGTGCATTGTTCTGCATGTCTTGAATGAGGACCATGTGTGTGTTGATGAACCCGGGGAGGCTCTGCGAGCTGAGCCACAGCCCCCTTCGGTATTTCATTTATTTGAGAGTGGAGGTTTAACATGGCTTTCTTTTTTGCTGTAGTCCCGCCTCTTATTTGCCTCTCCAGTTCTCTGGCCCTTTAGGCACGATTACTAGAATAAAAGCAACAGCTGGATTATCACTTCCTATCCTGAGAGCTATACCCATCCTCCTCCCTCCAAATTTTTGTCTTTGTAGGGTGGGGGAGAAACCGGCCTACTTTGGAAGGAAAAGTGGACTGTATGGCGTTATACTGTACAGAGTATGTAACCCCCATGCCCAGAATGGAGATTTGAACCAGTAAGGGGAATTGGAGACTCAGAGCAGCAGAAAAGGCTGCAGAAACTGCTTTGGAGAAGACAAGGCTACCAGACTCGGACCTTGGTTCAATAAGCCCTTAACACCTTGTTAAGGTAAACTGCAATATTATTGGGAACTACTGGAAAGGTAGTTGTTTGTTTTTGCTATGTTGTAAATGTTGGAGTTTATTGTTTCAGGGTTTCTTTTTGTGGTTGTAAAGGGTGAGAGTTCTCCTGGAAACCTTCATCATGTTGCATCCTGTTCATCAAGCCCTTGGAGTCTTCAGGGGCCAACCCACTTGCAAAGAAGAATTGGACTTGGCAGTATCAGTAGACTGTAAATATAAGGACTTGAAATGCAACCTGAACAGGACCTTGAATTGTAATGTTAAATGTTGATGTTTAATGTTATTTGTAAAGAGAAGTAAACTGTTTTGTTTAAATTTGGTTCTTTGCAACTCCTTCCAAGTACTGCCCCACAGAACCCATAAGCTGAGGTTACAAGTACAAAAAAAACCCCCTACCCTTCTCAGGCTATACCCCCATATCTCCAGGAATTTCCCAACCCAGTTGGCAACCCTTGTCCCAGTGCATGAGAGACCAGCTGCCTGTGGAAACCGAAGCAGAGATATAAGAGAACAAGGTTCAGGTTTGGAAGGATCCCGAACAGAGCCTGAAGCTGGTGTGGAAGAAGGATCTTTTTCGGCACCAGTCTCCAGGGTTTACTGTTGCAGTTTGTTTTCCAGCTGAGAACTACATTGCCCAGAAGCCCACGCGAGGCGTAAAGCGGCCCCCGGTAGGAAAGCTTCGTCTGACCCGCCCCGCCCCCCTTACTTTTCTTTTTTCTCCCAGATTTCGAGAAAAAGAATTAAACAGAATTATGGAATTAAACAGAGATTCTCCTCGTCCGCCTTTTCCCCGTTTGGAGGGAGAATCTGGCTTTTGCATCTTGGATAGAAAGGTGAGGTTATGATCCCCCCTCCCTAAAGAGAAAGAATTGGGGCCGGGGGGGGGGGGAGAGAATTGTGGATGAAATGAATGAAGGAGAAAGGAAGGGAAAGAACAGGAAAGGGTGGGTGGGTGAATGGATGGTGGGTCCCAGGATTGGATCTCTGTGCACCCAGGACTGGATCCATGCACCCAAACCTGGATCCTTGCACCCAAACCTGTGCACCCAGGACTGGATCCTTGCACCCAAACTTAATGCACTTGTCCTTAAGTTTCTACCGATTCATTGTCCCCTTTATTTCTTGCAACCAGACATTCAGCCTTTATTTCTTGCAACCAGACATCACATAGAAGCCTGTCTGTGGCGCTGTCTTGTTTTTCTGTGCCAATATTGTGTGGTTGCTATGGTGGTTTTGATTTCTTACCTGTTAGAAAAGAAAATGGGGTGCAGGATGGGTGAATGTATTGCATGGTGCCTGTACCCTGGGGGCAGAGTATGCTTTGGGGGTTCATGTGTGGAGAGATAGTGAAGGTTTGAAGAGTGAAAAGAGGTCTGGGGATTATTTTTTCGTGTGAAAGCTGTTAGCCTACCTGGCAAGTGAGGAAAATGTAGTTTGCATCCCCCACCCCCAAGTGACTGGCTTCTAGGAATCAGGCTGTCCTCTAAATGCTCAGGGAGAGCAAGAAAGGATTAAATGTGGATATTTACCTTTTAGAGATCCCCGGTGTCTTTTGAGGAGTTGATTGTGTTCTTCACGGAGGAGGAATGGGCTCTGCTGGATCAGGTCCAAAAAGCCCTCTACTGGGAAGTCATGCAGGAAAATTACAAGACTGTCGTCTCTCTAGGTAAGCATCTTTCCTCTTTTCTCATGAATACGGAAGAATATCTTCCCGGGGGGGGGGGGGGGGGGGGAGGGGAGACTCTGACCTCAGGACAGGTGCCCATCTGTCACTGGGGACTGAACGTACCTCTTCTGTCCATATGTGTCACAGAGCCTCCAAATGAAGGCATTGAACACATTTATAATTGAATGCATCCTTGCAGATCCCTGTGTTCCATTCCAATTCCCCAGCCCCTCCATTTTGGAATCTCTTGGTTTTCCCACAGTCCTTTGGGTGTGTGTCAGGTCTAAGGAACCCTGGAGAAGAGATTAGCAGCTGCATAGGAGGAGGGCTCTTGTTCAGTAGTAGAGCTCCTATTCCTGATTCAATCCAAAAGAATGTGAAAGGGAGTCTGACAGAAAGATGTTTGGGATGGGGGCTGGGAAAACCCAATCGGCATATATTTCTGGTCATTTGGAAGAATAGGGGAACATTCTGACCTCCCTCAGCTTGAATCTCCTCCTCCCTCACAGAACCCCACTTGCCATCAAACCTCTGGAAAATAGACAGGACGTCTTAGTTTTTCACTCCACGCTTTTGAACAAAAATATGCTTCCTCATCCCAGGGTTTCTGCTTTTTGCAGTCCTATGTTGTGTCTGTTTACAGCTTGGTTCTCATTTCAGAACAAATATCTTGTCAACAGCTTGAATATTGGAAATAACTTCCCCTCATAAAGCAAGTGTGGACATACTCTCGGTGCAACAACAAACATTTTTGGAGTGACTGAACTCTTTCATCTGGTTTTGTTTTCTCCTGAAAGGGCTCTGGTTTCCAGAGCCAGCCCAGGATTCTGCGCTACATCGAAGGGAAATGTTCTTCCTCCAGAGCTCTGAGGAGGCGGGAAGGTTCACTAGTGCCCTCTTGTCAGGTAAGGTTTTGAAGAAATCAAACAGTGAAGTTGCCATTTCAGGGTATTCCTTAGAGTTTTCCCTGGGGAACTCCATCTGTTCAGTTTTGTCCAATGAAGGACACAATCCAATTAAAAGGTGTCCTGTTTTCATTGTGGCCTTTCTCACATGTGCACCTTGTAGAAGAGTAGCCATGTTGAAGCCCAACTGGACAGACAAGCAGATGCAAGGTTCTTCCAAGAAAGAGCAGCTGGAGGTCTGGTTTCTTCCACCTTTCTGTTTGTGATAACTTCTGGGTATCAGAGCCTTCTGATTTGTTGAGGGGTCTTAGCTCAATGATAGCCCCTTCTTTGCATGCAGAAGATCTAGGTTCAACCTCCAGTATCCTCAATGACCAGATCTCAGGCAGGGATTTCTGGGAAAAACCTTTCTCTGACTAACACCTGGCAGAACCACTGACACACCTAGGTGGACCGCTGGTCTGATTCGCTATAAGGCAGACTCACAAATTCAAATTCATCCCCTCATTTAAGTATAGAAAATACCCGTTACATTTTCTGAAGTATGTATGAGGGGGGGGGGAGAGGTCACGTTCTCGTGATTTTGTTCCTTGGTTGCAGAAAAAGCTCCAACTCCCAAAGAGGACCACATCTCTTGTCGAGTGAAGGAGGAAGCAGAGTTTGTCCAGAACTCCCTGGAAGCAGAGCTATCAGCAGGTACCTCATTTTTGTGCAGGGGCATAGCTGCAATGGGAACATCTGGGGCGGCTCGTCCCAGGCGCCGCCATTGCAGTCACGTGACAGGGCGGGGCAAGTGAGAGGTAGGGTGTGAGGGGGCACATGGGTAGTTCATGCCCTGGGTGCAGTTTCCCCTCCCGTCATCAATGTTTTGTGGGGACCCTCAAGTGTTTGAGAACTGAGATCTTGGCCCTTTCCATGCAAATGCCCAAAAATGTTTGTAAAACGTTTTCAACATCCCCTCCCTCCCTCTCTCCCTCCCTCCCTCCCTCCCTTCCTCTCTCTTCCCCCTCCCTTCCTCTCTCCCTCCCTCCCTCCCTTCCTCTCTCCGTTCCGTTCTCCCTCCCTTCCTCCCTCTCTCCCTCCCTCCCTCCCTTCCTCTCTCCCTCCCTTCCTCCCTCCCTCCCTCCCTCTCTCCCTCCCTCCCTTCCTCTCTCCCTCCCTCTCTCCCTCCCTCCCTTCCTCTCTCCCTCCCTCTCTTCCTCTCTCCCTCCCTCCCTCTATTTACCAAGGTGTATGTCTGCACTCTCCTCTCCCTAATGATTTTTGGCTGTCATTTTGTGATTTTTCCCTTTCTTTTTGAGAATGTTGCTTCCATGCTTCACAGCAGAGCACTGCAATTCTCTGCGCCTTCTGCAGTCCATCTTTCAATTATTAGCCTCCCCCCTACAAATTACCAAATCTGCAGGAAAAACATGAAAACCTGCAGGAAAAACAGGTGGGGAGCAAGGAGTGAGCCTACTTTTCCCCAAATCCATTTGGGAAGAGAGTGACAAAGGAGGGTTGGGAGACCCCGAAGCAGAGCCAGGTAGACACAGAAGGTTGGCAAAACTACTGTGACGTCATGCTGAAGCCAAATTAAAATTCACTACAGTCGGGGAAAGTGCAGAGCAAGAGTTCCGTGCAACGATAATGTAATCAAAGGCTAGAAAGCGCACAACAGCTAGAAGGATATTCCACTCAAAACTTGATTTTGTGCAATTTTAGGTAAGAATAGTCAAGTATAAATGAAGTGTTCTTCTTAAGCTTTCCCCACTATAGAAAGATCTCTGATTCCCAATGGTGTCAACCTCTCTTGTCTAGTGAAAGAAAAAGACCAGGACCTCAAGGCAATTGAGCTACCAGCAGGTATTTCTTTGGATCTGCGATGGGGACCCTTCAGGGTCTGAGAATTGAGATCCTTTTTAATTTGACCCAGGGAAGACTGCTGTGTCCTGTTTTTCTTTTGTAGCATGACATCCTCTGTTTTGGACCAAACATGAACCCTGTTGGACAGGGGTGGGCAATTATTTTTTCCATGGGGCTGCATAAGAAACAGAAAATATTGTGGAGGGCCGGGCCAAAAGGCAGGGAGGCGAGGCGCTTATGAACGCCCCGCAGAAGCCGGCAGCCAAGGCAACCGGCTTCTGCGGGGCTTTCAAAGGCGCCTCGCTCCCCAGCACGGCAGGAGGGCCAGTCAGGGTCATCCGGCGGGCCGGATGTGGCCCGCGGGCCGTATAATGGCCAGGTCTGCTGTAGGATGATCCAGTCTTCCCTAAGTCTTTCTAGAAGAATTTGCTCCTTTGCTCTCTTGATTAAAAATCCCCTCTCTTTATCCTCCTCACATAGACGATGAGGTCTTTAAGAAAGAGGAAGGCCTTGCCTCAGAAGAAGCGCAGGCAAGGTTACCTGGAGGATCTCAAGGGAACATTTCCTTCCCAGCAGAGCGAGGTGAGTGTCAATATTCTCTGCTATTGGGAAACAGGAGAGAGAGAGAGTCTTCTTGGTGAGTGTCTTCTTTGTGAGTCCATTATCCTAAAAGGGGAGATTTGGGTTGGGACTAAGTTCCTGGAGGTTACCTGGAAGACTTCCTCATCAGGAGGGAAAATGCTGATTTCTTACCTGACTGTTAAAGGGGGCAAAAATCCTCAGACAGGGATCAAGTGGGCTGTATGCATGTTTAGTCAGGAGTCCTCAGGGAAGAGGGTGGGGGAAGAGGCACCAGGCTCACTTCTGCCCAGCTAATGCTTAACTGACGGGAATGAACTCCTTCTTTGGCTGCCCCTGGACTTCCCCTCAACCAGTTTAATGGATGAAGGGAAGAGAGGAGTTGTTTTGACTGAGGAGAGGCTGCCTGTCAGCCAGAAAAGTTCCAACAGCTTCCATGTTTCTGCATTTTTCCTATCCTTGGCTCCTGCAGGGATCACAAGGACTTTCATTTGAGCGAAGTTCCACGGACCAAGAGAAGTCTGCGTTCTTGGTGGGAAAGAGGCTTTCAAAATTTGCCACTTAGGCAAGTGGCTAAATCTTTGTGGCTAGATCTGTTTAAGGAACTTTAGGGAGAAGAACTGAAGCTACCTTGAAACCACAAAGTTGATGGTATAAAAAAAACCATTACACTTTTGAACCTTACTGAAATCATTAAGTACGGTACCTTTTTACTCATAATTTAAGCTCAGGATTCCGAGTCCCACGACACCTGTTAACACTCAATAGAATGCCTCCTCCATAACAGGTAGGGGCTCTAAGAGGAGTTTTAACTTAGTGCCCGTGCTCTCCAATGTTTTGGCATATGTCACAAAATTGACAGACATCCTTGACAACCTGTTCAATATTTGTCCCTAAATAAACTGGTTTTGGCTTTCACTGTTCCCAGATGGATAGGGAAGATCATGCACCATTTTCAAAGCTAGAACCCAAACTTCCTTGGTATCACTCGCTGTTTTGTGGAATTTCACTCCAGAAGGGAGTTTGGGGCATCCACAATCTATATAGCAGCCCTCTCTTCCATATAAACTGCTCCCTTAGATCTCTTCTTTGGGCATATCAGTTTCTCAGGTGAAATTTGGAGAAGCTCTAGGAAGGTATCGGAGGTCAGCTCCAGCTGTAATTCAGATCTATGAATAACCTCTCTCCCTCTATTATATCTTTCAATGAAGTGGTAGCTGCTGTTTCTCCTGCTTCCTTCACTTTTTTCTCCGCCAACTGAGGAGAACTCTCAATGGTACTCATTTTAACAGAAGTCTCCCAACCAATCATCTTTAATTTAGAATCTTCATTTATCTCCCCTTTGATAATGTAAAGGTCCACCAGAATTCTAGCTTGAACTCCCACACTATCTCTTTCCAGAGTTACTGGTTCTTCCTGACGAATGTTAACAGCAACTTGATAGATGCCTTCCTTTCTGCTCCAACCTACTCTAATTTTGGCATCTCCTGGTTTTCCAGTAATCCCTTTCAAAAGCATGTACTGCTCAGGGATTATATTCTCTTGTCTCCCAGGGTCTGCTATAATCAGTGTCCAAAATGGCTAGTATATTTTTTCGCATTCAGATATACCTTTTCCCAGAAGTTCTGTGTCCAAATATGTGCTGCTTAATTAGATACCACATAAATATTATTTCTCAGTGTATCTGTCTTTGAAATCTATATGGGACTGTATGAAGAAGAAGAAGAAGAGTTTGGATTTATATCCCCCCTTTCTCTCTTGCAGGAGACTCAAAGGGGCTTACAATCTCCTTGCCCTTCCCCCCTCACAACAAACACCCTGTGAGGTAGGTGGGGCTGAGAGAGCTCCGAGAAGCTGTGACTAGCCCAAGGTCACCCAGCTGGTGTGTGTGGAGTGCACAGGCTAATCTGAATTCCCCAGAGAAGCCTCCACAGCTCAGGTGGCAGAGCTGGGAATCAAACCCGATTCCTCCAGATTAGATACACGAGCTCTTAACCTCCTACGCCACTGCTGCTCCTTATGGGTTCCCTTAGTTTGCTGAGGTGAAGGTGATGAGCCCTCTGCTTGTTGCTCTTTTTATCAGAGGATTCCACAGCCATCCGCACCCTACGCTCAGGAGCTAACTGCTCATGTGGTATTGTAGGACAGGTATTTATATGGCATCCCTTTTCCCCAGACCCATAGCACCCTCGGTTACCCCCATTCATCCCTCTAGGAAAATACTTATTTCCTTCTTCTTTTATCCTGTAATTTGGTTTGGGAAACTGCTTAAAGGAATTTGATTTTCTTACACAAACTCTGTTGCTAGGGCAACATTCTGAAGTAACTTGCCCTTGACAAGCGATTTATACTCAAAGTAGGTGGCTGGGGTTGTGGTGGTTGTGATAAGAATTGGTCAGGTATCATCAGATCATGGACTTTTCCTACTGTATCCTCTTTTGCTGTGGTAATCCGTTTATAAAAAAAAGATCTCCCAGCTTTACCCCAAAAGTTATATATGACTTCCCGGGGTTGTAAATTTTAAAATCTCTTTTTGAAATGATCAGACCCTGATTTGAACGTGTTATATATTTCCTGTTTCAAATTTTCATATTTTATCACTCTGAGGGGAAACTTTCATAAAATTCTGCAAGTTCTCCCCCAACCAGTGCCCTTAATGAGACTGGGTAGATATTTCGTGAACTGTGTAGTAAAAATGCTCCAATTTTGGGACACTTTCTCAAGAAAATCTGGAGATCCTCCACTTCCACGTGTGAAGTAAAATCTTTAGGCATTAGTTACCTTTGGAGGCTTTAGACCTTGTTCTAGCAGTTTAATGTTTCAGCTTATTCCGTTCAATTAATTAATTAAATTTTGGTGTTTTTTTAATTCATTGGTATGCCTCCTTTCTTCCCAATGGGGACCCAAAACAACTTGCATTCTTCTCCTCTCTTCCATTTTATTCTTACCACAACCCGGTAGGGTTGGTTATCCTGAGAGAGTGGACGAGAGTGACCCAGCAAGCTTTTGTGGCACAAGTGGGGATTCAAACCTGGGTCTTCCCGATACTAGTCTGACACCACATTGGTTGTCTGCCTCACTTCTAATTCTTATTTCCTTGTCTGACTCCTCTGTTTCTGTTTTATCTGCAGCTCCCTCTCAAACTCCAGTTTCTTTGCTCTGAGCGTAGATTTCTCTACTTCTTTTTTAATTTTCTTTTTTAATTCCGAAGTTCTTACTCTATTGAGCTCTTTCAAAATCTCTGTATATTCCTACTTTAATTATCCCTATTGTCTGATGCTGTGTTAGAGATTTCGTGGTGGAACCCTCCCGGGGGTTTGGTGTGGGGACAACCTCAGGAGAATCTAATGCCATTGAGTTCACCCTCTAAAGGAATCATTTTATCCAGATGAATTCACTTGTTCGGAGATGAGATGATTTACTGAAATCACACTACATTCGTTTGAAATCTCCACACGAGCATGCACACACATCCAAGGATGATAGCTTTAGACAGTGCTGCTCATTCAGTAATTAAAAATCATGAGCCAAGAGAGTGGGTGCACTTCTAGTGCAATAATAAAGGAAAAGTAAAGAAGGTGAATGTTCAAGAATGCTCTTCTTTTGATATCTCAAGAGCAAAGCAAGGCAATTAAAATTTCCCCTTCTCCTGGCTTTGGCCCTCTGCTCTGCTTACCTTTGTTTCCATCTAGGACTCCTTGGCTTCTGGTTAGAGACTGCAGATGCTTTTCCAGGCCTGTGATTCTGTGGCGTAGGAGGTTAAGAGCTCGTGTATCTAATCTGGAGGAACCGGGTTTGATTCCCAGCTCTGCCGCCTGAGCTGTGGAGGCTTATCTGGGGAATTCAGATTAGCATGTACATTCCCACACACGCCAGCTGGGTGACCTTGGGCTAGTCACAGCTTCTCGGAGCTCTCTCAGCCCCACCTACCTCACAGGGTGTTTGTTGTGAGGGGGGAAGGGCAAGGAGATTGTAAGCCCCTTTGAGTCTCCTGCAGGAGAGAAAGGGGGGATATAAATCCAAAACTCTTCTTCTTCTTCTTCTTCTTAAAAGTGTCATTTCCTAATTAGTGATCCTTCTCTGCAGTGCTTGATCTCTGAGGTCTTATTTGATTTCTTTCTGTCTGTTCCAGCAGGAGATAAATGGGAAGCAGAGAATGAAAGTGAATTAGGAGGGATGTGTGAAAAAAAAGAAGAGGATCTGGAGGCAGAAGAGGAACCTGGGGATCGAGAGGGAGCTGAAAAGCAACAGAGAAGGAAAAGGGAAGCAAAATGGAAGCAGATGAAAGAATTGGTTGCCTGTCAGGGTGGAAACTTGCCTGAGATCTCAAACCAAGACATAATACAAGAGGGAATGAGGGGAAATAAGTGCCCTGAAAATGGGAAAGAGTTCGGCTGCAAAACCAGTGATAAGAAAAATCAGAAAATCTCAATTGGTAAGAATCCACATAAATGCATGGAATGTGGAAAAAACTTCAGTCATGGTAAAGCCCTTGCTGAACATCAAAGATCTCACAAAGGGGAAAAACCATCTGAATATTTAGAATGTAGAGAGGGCTTTGATCAGCATGGAACCCTCATGATACATAGAAGGGTTCACACAGGGGAGAAGCCATATAAATGCTTGGAGTGTGGGAAGAACTTCTCTCAAAGTGGTGACCTCATTAAACATCTAAGGATTCACACAGGGGAGAAGCCATATGAATGTCTGGAGTGTGGGAAGAGCTTCAATCAGAGTACTGGCCTTACTCATCACCGAATGATTCACATAGGTGGGGAGAAGCCCTATAAATGCTTAGAGTGTGGGAAGAGCTTCTCTCAAAGTGGTGACCTCACTAAACATCAAAGGCTTCACACAGGAGAGAAGACATATAAATGCTTGGAGTGTGGGAAGAGTTTCAATCAGCGAGCACATCTTACTTCACATCATAGGATTCACACAGGAGAGAAACCGTATCAGTGTTTGGAATGTGGAAAGGACTTCTCTCACAGTGGCGATCTCGCTACACA
>NC_059427.1:10478325-10521782 GCF_021028975.2 Sphaerodactylus townsendi
CCCCTCAACTTACCTTAGTTCTTAAGATTCAGGCTGAAAAGCGGCCTGTTCCGTTCAGGCTGAAAAAAAGCCCGGGTGGGAACTACACTACCCAGGAGCCCTTGGGGCTCGCCAAGTCTCCTGGGTAGTGTAGTTCCCACAAGCGCCCATTTCAGCCTGGACGGAACAGGCCGCTTTTCAGCCTGAAATTAAGAACTAAGGTAAGTGGGGGGGTCGTGGAAGGGGTTGGGGCGATTTTCCACCCCCTGGGAATTTGCATAATTGTCAGTTTCTTAAGGCAGATTTGTTAAAAAGATGGAGCCTTGAACCCATCACTATACTTACCCACCAAGCTGGCATTTCCTCCATTTTCTTGCTTCACCACATCCCAGATCCACCTCTGGGCATTGCTGGGAGAAGCACCCTTGTCACCGGGGAAATTCAAAACCACTTCTTGAGACATATCAGCATCCTGAAATGACCAAGGTTGTTTGATTCAAATATTCATATTATGTAAGAACACGGTGCCAAGATATCTACCCTGAGAATCCCAGTGTAGCAAATGTGGCTTCTTCTTCCTCCCCTGCTAACTTTATGGCACCCCTGTGGGGTAGGTCAGTCTGAGCAGGACAACTTGCTCATGATCACCCCGGATCAACCCATGGCAGAGGCAGTTTTGAGCCTTGGTCTACCAGTTAAAAATCTAGCAGTATAACCACTACATAACACTGCTAGTAATGGCCACGCAAGATTCAGGCCCTTTCCGCACATGCAGAATAATGAACTTCCAATTTACTTTCAATGTACTTTGCAGCTGGATTTTATTGTGCGGAACAGCAAAATCCACTTGCAAACAATACTGAAAGTGGATTGAAAGTGCATTATTCTGCACGTGCGGAAGGGGCCCAAGTAAGAGCCCTGGGGCCTCCCATTTCTTCCCCATCTCCCCCCGCATTAATCATCCCGCTTTTACTTCCCATTGTATGGAGATTCTGTTTTGGATGAGGCTGTTTTTGGTTATAAATATTCAGAACATTATATTTTCAATAATAAAAAAAGAATACATTTTCACCTGTTGAACTTCTGCTTCTTGCACAGCTTTTAAAAGCATAGAAACAAAGGCCCCTTCCGCACACACAAAATAATGCATTTTCAAACCACTTTCACAACTGTTTGCAAGTGGATTTTGCCATTCCGCACAGCTTCAAAGAGCACTGAAAGCAGTTTGAAAGTGCATTATTCTGCATGTGCGGAATGAGCCAAAGTCAGCAAGAGCCAGTGAAGATTAAAGTTTTTATACCCGGCTTTTATTTACCTTTAAGGAGTCTCAAAGTGGCTTACAATTGCCTTCCCTACCCCTCTCCACATCAGACACCTTGCGAGGTAGGTGGGGCTAAGATAATTCAGAGAGAACTGTGGCTAGCCCAAGGTCACCCTAGCAGTGTCGGAGAAACAAACCAGGTTCACTAGATAAGAATCTGCCAATTATGTGGAGGAATGGGGAATCAAACCTGGTTCTGCAGATCAGAGTCCACTGTTCCTAACCACTATACCACACTACCTCTTAAGTTTGCATCAGAAGTCTCTCCGATGTGAGAGGAGCAGAATGACCTTTGCAATTGCCTCATATGCTCAACAAAGAAGAAGAGTTTGGATTTATATCCTCCCTTTCTCTCCTGTAGGAGACTCAAAGGGGCTTACAATCTCCTTGCCTTTCCCCCCTCACAACAAACACCCTGAGAGGTGGGTGGGGCTGAGAGAGCTCTGAGAAGCTGTGACTAGACCAAGGTCACCCAGCTGGCGTGTGTGGGAGTGCACAGGCTAATCTGAATTCCCCAGATAAGCCTCCACAGCTCAAGCGACAGAGCGGGGAATCAAACCCGGTTCCTCCAGATTAGAGTCCATCTTCTCCTAGCCACTATGCCACTGATGCTCCCTTCTCCAAAGAAGGGAGAATGCCTCTTCCCAAAAGCCAAACACACCACAGGGACAGCCGCACACAACTGGAAAAGGCAGCAATCTAAACAGGCAAGAGACACATTTGCTGGCCATTGCAATAGTTAGTTAGCTTGGCCAAGTAAGTTCTCTTGGAGATTAAAAACTTGACTCCACATGCCAGCTATATCTTCTCCCATTTCCTGACAAAGAGCTAGTTGAAACTGTGCTGTGATTTCTATTACCAGTAACAATCCATTTGTTGTTTGCACTTCCTACTGGATTTTGGTCTTCCTTCCAAGAAGAATTCTGCCACTGATGGCTTTGCAAGTGGCCACATTTTTCAAAAAATTCACAGTAAAAACCCTGTTGCCCAATTAATCAAGGCCCTCGCTGTAATGAAGAAGAAGAAGAGTTTGTATTTATATCCCTCCTTTCTCTCCTGTAGGAGACTCAAAGGGGCTGACAATCTCCTTGCCCTTCCCCCCTCACAACAAACACCCTGTGAGGTAGGTGGGGCTGAGAGAGCCCCGAGAAGCTGTGACTAGCCCAAGGTCACCCAGCTGGTGTGTGTGGGAGCGCACAGGCTAATCTGAATTCCCCAGATAAGCCTCCACAGCTCAGGTGGCAGAGCTGGGAATCAAACCCGGTTCCTCCAGATTAGATACACGAGCTCTTAACCTCCTACGCCACTGCTGCTCCTAATGAACTCAAAAGATGTTTAATGGGTGAAATGTCACAACCTCACTTAGGACTAGCAAAGCCCAAGCAGACCCTCACCTGCTGTTCCAATCTCCTGGCCCCTCCCTGGGTCAGCACGAAATGCTCTGCCAGAGCCACCGCTTGGGAACAGCTCTGGGCCCCCTGCTCTTTCACCCAGCTCCGGATCTGCTGGGGCAGGGCGGCCAGGAACTGCTCCAAGATCACCATTTCCAGAATCTCCTCCTTGGTGCGGGTCTCCGGCCGCAGCCACTGATGGCCAAGTTCCCAGAGCCGGCTGAAAGCCTCTCGGGGCCCCTCAGCGTCGCGGTAGCAGAAGCATCTGAAATGCTGGCGCCGCACCTCCACGTCGTCCCTCTCCGTGTCTTCCTTCACTTTCCCGCAGTCCCCTTCCTCTCCCACATCATCCTTCTCCTGTTGCGGTTGGGCTGCTTCTCGAAGACTCGTGAGAGACCCTTCACTTGACCGCTGGCCAGTCACCACTACAGCTCCCCCGTAGGGAGCCAAGGAAATCTTTGTATCCCCCCAGGAAGCAGATTCTGGCAGCAGCGGGACCCCCATCCCAGAGTGAGAGGACTCCATCGCCTTGAGGAATGCCTGCCATTGAGTTTCCCAAAGCTGTAGCAGCCCCTCGTGCCCCGTGGGTCCCCCATGGGCTGCCACAAACAAAGCTGTTCCAGACCCCTTCTCAGGTCTGAGGTCTCCTAGGTTTCTCAGTTCCATTTTCACCTTCTGCTCTGGTGTTGCCTGGAGCCAGAGCCCTGGGGCTGAGGATTCCCTCTCCCGCCCTTCAGCCATTTCCTCCGGCGGAGAGATTATTTGAACCCAGCCCGGTCCCTTTCTGCAAGGGTGGGAGAAACATCCAAGGCTCCAAGTGTGTACGACCGGGAGACCCTAAAGGACAGATGGAGGCTCCCCATGCAGAGTCAATGATGTTGCAGAAGCTGAAGGATTTCCAGGAAGTCTTCCTTTCTGATGGGGGAAAAAAATTAGATAAGAAGAATCATTGAGGCAGCACCAGTACAGTTGCACATGACACCGGGCAAAACCAAATGAATTCTGACCCATCAATTAAGAACAGTTCGTGCCTTCTCCCATCATAATGGCAGGGACATTTTTATTCCTCCACACAATAAATAACTTACTGCTAGTGCCATCATAATTATGCTTACCGGTATACCTTTCTAAGGCCACTAATTACAATGACTTGGTATATGTTAAGTGCTGTCAAGTCATTTCCTATTAATGGTGATCAATGTCCTCCAAAATCATTATTATTATTATTATTATTTATTAGATTTTTATACCGCCCTATCCCCGAGGGGCTCCGGGCGGTGTACAACAATAAACATAATATAACATAAAATGGCTAAATCTTTAAAAGCAGCGATAAAACAGTAAAAGCTAAATCTCATAAATATAATACAAAAATACTAGCATAAATATAAATGGCGTCCAGCAGCTCCATATTCAAAATCCTCTTCCCAAGAGGGAGGAATGGCAGGTCCCGTTGAATGACAAATGGCCCAGATGTAAAGGGCCATGAAAGGGTGGGGGAAGGGGGCACCATCAACGGCCGGTTCCTCCAAAGGCCCGGCAGAACAGCTCCGTCTTACAGGCCCTGCGGAACTCACCAAGGTCCCGCAGGGCCCGGACAGTTGGAGGAAGAGCGTTCCACCAGGCCGGGGCCAGAGCCGTAAAGGCCCTGGCCCGTGTGGAGGCCAGCCGCATCACCGAGGGGCCAGGGACCACTAGTAGGTTGGCCTCAACTGATCGAAGAGGCTGTACAGGGACATATGGGGTGATGCGGTCTCGAATGTCCTATTGTTGACAGTATTGCTTAGGTCCCACAAACTGAGAGCCGTGGCTTCCTTTATAGAGTCAGTCCATCACGAGTCTTCCTCTTTTCCTATTGCCTTCAACTTTTCCTAGCATTATTGTCCTTTCTAGTGACTCATGTCTTCTCATAATGTGACCAAAGTACCACAATCTCACTTTAGTCATTTTAGCTTCTAGGGACAGTCCTAAAGACAATTACTTTAAAACTGTGTTATTCTGCGTAGGATGACACTGAATTTAGTATTTTACTGTCAATTTTAAATTATTTTTGTCAGCTGTTTTGAGAAAGTACTCCGACCATTCTTTGGGGGGGAAATCTGACTATTTATAATCCACTTTGCTCCCTCTTAAGGCAGACTACATAGTATAAATCAAATGCAATCAACAGATTTATGGAGAAGTCGATTTATGCCTATCAATCTTGATCCTCTTTGATCTGAGATTGCAAATGCCTTAGCAGACCAGGTGCTCAGGAGCAGCAGCAGCAGCAGAAGGCCATTGCTTTCACATCCTGCATGTGAGCTACCAAAGGCACCTTGTGGGCCACTGCGTGTAGCAGAGAGCTGGACTAGATGGACTCTGGTCTGATCCAGCTGGCTTGTTCTTATGTTCTAACAGGATGGGACATCCACTGTGCATTACAATCGGGCTGGGACTAAAGTAGTTTCACCCACATCTATGGCTGGCATTTTCAGAGGCATGTCATGGTAAGATGCGTTTCTCTCTGTAGCATGGAGTTAAACTACCAGACCACAGACACACAGCCTAAAAAACCCACAACAGCCAGTTAATTCTGGCCATGAAAGCCTTCAACAACAGTCTCTAAAAACCAGACTGCCTGCACAAGCGATGGGTGAACAGCATATGCATGATTTCTCCTTAAATGTAGGTTGTTTTTTAAATTTCTTTTTCTCCCTCAACTCACAGCTGACATAGTGATTCTGCGAGGTTTTCAAGGCAAGAGACATTCAGATGTGGTTTGCCATTGCCTGCCTCAGCATCATGACCCCCATCCAAATACTAGCCAGGGGTGTGTGTGACTGGCCCAAGATCACCCAGCGAGTTTCCATGGCGCAAGTGGAAATCTCAACCTGGGTTTCCAGGCCTAGTCCAACATCTCAACCACCACACCGTGCTTATGTTTAGTCTATTGTGTGTATGGCTGAACTTGTGATCTAAACCCCACATTCATCCAGGTACCGGTTGTCAGTTTTTGTTCTTAACATGAACACACGTCAGCTCTTTCTTAAGATGCATATACATATACAAACATTCACCACAACACTTTTGTCACATCCCTATACCCTGTCTCACCAAAAGAAAAAAAAATTACTTAGGTAGGCACTCGGACCCAAACGGAGCATTCTAAAACAAAGGTGGCCCAGCATGTGGCGAATGAAGTTACAATTTTGGTTTTTTCTTTTGGTGAGAAGAAGAAGAAGAGTTTGGATTTATATCCCCCCTTTCTCTCCTGCAGGAGACTCAAAGGGGCTTACAATCTCCTTGCCCTTCCCCCCTCACAACAAACACCCTGTGAGGTAGGTGGGGCTGAGAGAGCTCCGAGAAGCTGTGACTAGCCCAAGGTCACCCAGCTGGCATGTGTGGGAGTGTACAGGCTAATCTGAATTCCCCAGATAAGCCTCCACAGCTCAGGTGGCAGAGCTGGGAATCAAACCCGGTTCCTCCAGATTAGATACACAAGCTATTAACCTCCTACGCCACTGCTGCCCCTCAGAGTATAGTATAGTAAGAGAGGTGAAAGAAACTGGTAGGTGACTGAGGACAATCAGAAGACAAACAACAGGGGCCAAAAAACCAAAACAAAAAGCCCCCAAAACTAACCCACACACAAGTCAACAAAAAAATCTTGGAAAAACCTGTGTGTTTTAAGTAGCTCATACAGAAGACATTTGTTGGTAAGCATGTGGCATGACTAATAGGCATAAGCCACGATTAGCCAATGTGGTGCTGTCATAACTGTGTCATCCCAAAATCTGGGAGATGCAGGTTTAAACCCTGGAATGTTGCTGGGTCACTTGGATCAGTCCGTCACTCAGCCATACCTACAGGATAAAATGGAGGAGGGAAGAGAGTAACGTATGCTACTGGGTAGGATGAAAATGTGCTGAAGCGCTGACAATGTATTGTTGATGGCTTTCATCGATGGAGGCATCTGGCTGTTGTGGGTTTTCTAGGCTGTGTGCCCGTGGTCTGGTAGTTTTAGCTCCTAACATTTTGCCCGCATCTACGACTGGCATCTTCATAGGCACGTCATGGCGAAATGTGTTTCTCTCTGTGGACCTGACCGTGACATACCTCTGAAGATGCCAGCCATAAATGGAGGCAAAATGTTAGGAGCTGAAACTACCAGACCACAGCCACACAGCCAGGAAGACCCACAACAGCCTGCCGGTGACATGTAGCACACCATTTATTTAAAAAAAACATTTATAGCCTACTTTATCGCCTTGGAATCAAGGCAGCTGGAAACAGCTGAGAGTTCCCTCCAATCAAACAAGTTTAAAGCAGAGGTGGGATCCAGCAGGTTCTCACCAGTTCCCAAGAGTGGGTTTCTAATTATCTGTGTGTGCCGAGAGGGGGTTACTCATTGGGTCTGCTTTTCCGTTAAAAATTCCATTAGGTCCAAAAATCATGAAGTCCTGTTGTTTCCTATGTGGCTGGTTAGCGAAGGTAGAAAACGGGATAATTCTCCCTGTTGGGCTGTTTTAAAAACATGTTTTAGAAATATGGTAAAGTTCCTTGTTTAAGGAAAGGATCCTTCTTTTGATTTCTAGAAACAAAATTAAGTATTTGAAAGTATTAAGTATTTGACAGGCAGCCAATTAGAGGAGAAGTCGTTGTTTCTGTTGGCAGGAGACGATAGGACTTGCCATAATGAGTTTAAATTATGGACAGAAAGATAGCAGCTGGAAATTACAGTAAGAGAGAACTGTAAGGAACTTTTACAGGAAGGAACTTTTTTTACAGTAACAGAGAAATTATTAATGCCCCACCCCCAGAATGTCCGGCCACGCCCCCGTCGTGCCCCGCCCAGCCCCATTGGCGCTACGCCACTGTTTGAATCCCACCCCCATGGGAACCTGTTACCAAAATTTTTGGATCCCACCACTGGTTTAAAGTATCCTACCTCACAAGGCTGTGGTGTGCAAAAAAGGCAGAGCCTATGTATGTCTTCCCCTCCTGTCCTAGCTCACTGAAGGAAGGGTGGGAGAAAAAAAATTCACAAACACTGTGCTCTTCTTGGCTCTAGAGAGGTGCTTCTCTGAGCTATGAAGTTCACTTTTGTTTTGCAAGCAATGCTGCTCTCTGCCCCGATCCTGATACTAGGGAGTCCCTGCCTCTTTCTTTGCCTTTCTCCCACAACCCAGCATGCTCCAGCGCCCTCAGTTTCCACCTCCCGCAAACCCCCAAAACCTCCCCAATTTAATTTGCAAAACCTCACTGATGCTTCTCACGCTGCAATCTCAACTTCTTCTCTGCAACGAAGAAACTGGCAAACCCATGTCTGTTCCCCGAATGGGACAGACAGGAAGGCGTGCTGTGACTTTCTCCCCCCTCGCTCTATGGTCGTGCCATCACTCCTTTTCCTGCCCCCAATCCATCCCCAAATTTCTCAGCCGCTCTAGGAAACCGACCACCTCGGTTGCATTAACCCTTACATAGGTCGAAAACGATGCATGCGTCCGCGGGCATCATCATCCCTTGCAAATGTTGTAAGCGTGCTGTCGACTCTGGGGTCATGCAACACATTTAAGCTTGCAGAAAACCAGTGGAGGGTTGGGTCCCCCTTCCCGACCTCTATACTTTATTTTACTTACTGGTCATTAGCTTTGAGGAAATAATAACAAAATCACTTCGTTTATTCATTGTTGCAAAAACGAGGCTTAGTAGAGTAATTGCATCTTGGCCACATAGTGCGTTACAATGCTAACGCCAGTTTCCCGTGTTACACAGAACGCTTCCTGAGGCTGGGTGTCTTCCTTCTTTTTTTAATTTAAAGGTAGTAGGCACTGTACACAGGCAACTTCTAAAAACCATCAGTTCTTGCACCCAGGATTATGAATTAAAAATTGCTGAGGTGTAACAGGACAAGGGGAGAAGGTTAGGAAAGGTGTGGGGGGGGGGAGGGGCAGTGTAGAGCAGCAGCTTCAGTGCCAGAGTGAAATTTGGGAGACCAGGGTTCTAATACCTACCTAGCCATGGAGCTCTTTCAGTTTCACCTACTTTACAGGAGTGTTGTGAAGACATAACGAGGGAGAACCATGTAAACTGCCCTGAGTTCCCTAGAAGAAGGGAAGGATAAAAAAGCACCTGTTAAAGCATAGGTGTCAAACTCACGGCCCTCCAGATGTTATGGACTACAGTCCCCATCATCCCCTGCCAGCATCATGCCAGCAGGTTATGATGAGAACTGTAGTCCATAACATCTGGAGGGCGGCGAGTTTGACACCTGTGTGTTAGAGAATCCCCCATTCAACTTCTTGTCATTTTACAGTGGAATCCTATGCGGAATTACCATTGCTGTAAAGGGGTTTAGACTGAACTTAGGGGAAGCAGCATGGTAATAGCCTGATTTTGTCAGAACTAGTAAACTAAGCAGGGTCGGTGTTTTGATGGGAGATCGAGGAAGGGAGTGGAAAACCTCTTGTACTTTTCACTGTGTGCTTCAAAAACCCCTTCCTGGGGTCATCACCAGTCAGTTGAGGATTCACAGAGCAGACCAAATGTCCAACATCCTCTTTCCAGACGTGGCACACCAGTTTCCCTGAAGAAGTCCTCAAAGCTATGGTTGCCAGCTCTGGTTTGGGAAATTCCAGGAGATTTTATCTCCGTAGCTTGGAGATCAACTGTAATTCTGGGAGATTTCCAGGCACCACCTGGAGACTGGAAACCCAACCACATGAGGGACACAATTTGGGAATTCCAACCTTCTCCCCAACCAAATATTCCTGTCATTCTTTTTCTCCTTTTGACTCTAGCCATGTTCACATTCTGGGCCCTCCCCCACCCCCAGAGCAAGCTCAGTCCTCATAATGCCATTTTAACATTTTAAAAATCTTATTTTGCTGCATATCTGGTGAGTGTAAGTAGAGATCAATAATTACCTGGCCAATAAGTGGCCTGAATATATTCATACATCAGAGCAGGCAAGACCCAGGACAAGGTCCTGAAGCTCACCGGGTGCTTTTTTGGTCTGTCACCCTCCCTCAGCCTAATCTAATACACAGGATTGGTGTTAAATAGGAAGGAGGAAGAAGCTGGAAATAAAATATATACATTTTGCTGAATTCTTGATTGGCAGCCATATTTAAATTGTTGCAATTCATGACAACTTTGTAGTTCGTTGTGACCCTTTATGATACCATCTCTGAATTTGGATGTTGAATTTTCAATCTCATGGAGATGTGTCAAATCTTTGGCCCCTTCCGCACACGCAAAATAATGCGTTTTTAAACCACTTTCACAACTGTTTGCAAGTGGATTTTGCCATTCTGCGCAGCTTCAAAGAGCACTGAAAGCAGTTTGAAAGTACATTATTCTGCATGTGCGGAATGAGCCTTTGAAATGAATACCGGTAGATGTTTTCATTCTTTTATTGCGTATAGATTAGAATCCCTTTCCCATGCTTTTCTCTATTAAAAGTCCTGGTTTTTGGCATTTGGGGCTCGCTCTCCCTTGCTGACAGCCACTCTGTTGGATTTAATAAAATTATTGCATTATACATCTCTTGCCTCCTGGTTTCTTCCCTACCCTCCTGCTGGTAGCTGCTCTGTTGCCCTCAGCGGCAACAGTTGCAATATATTCTCCCCTCCCCCCAAAAATCAAGACAGCACACTTTTCAAGATAACATAACTTTATCAACATAAGAGTAATATTTTTTCTACCACTGGTATTTGAAACTAAGGTGACCAGATTTTCACCTTTTTAATGTGGATACGTCACAGCCGCAGGAGCTACACGGAAGCCCTCAAGCTCCCCGGTTTCCCGCCCTGTGACAGGGCGGAAAAGGGGAGCGCCCCAGAAGGCAGTGTGACAGCCTTCCAAAAATTGGGAGAATTAAAAAACCCCGCGGGACGCGGGACAAATTGCTCTAAACCATGACTGTCCCATCAAAAGCGGGACGTCTGGTCACCTTGTTTGAAACACAACTGTGATGAATGTAGAAACCTTGATTAGGATAGCCCTTCAGAAAGGTTATGCTGAATGGAGGTAAATATAAACAGTTGGTGCCCCATAAAGCAAAGAAAAGAGAAATCCCCGAATGTTAACTTAAATTTGCAGGGCCTCATTTCCCTCTGCAGTATCTTCGGTTGTTCCTCTTGTGCCTGAGAGGAGTGGGAGCTGGAAGAGAAAGTTTATTCAATTTTCCTTGACAACCAGCCTGTTCTTTTTTAAAAATATGTTTTATTTCTTCAAAAAATTACAAACAATAATTTGGTTTTAACACAGATAATACAATTAAAAAGGAGCAAAACAACTTTATATCAGTGTCTCTTCTTGAGACTATTATACATGGTATAAATTTCACTAAGTTCCAGGAGACTTCACAAATCATTTATAAATGGGTAGAATGTGTTACTGTTACTTTCAGAAATAGGAGGCAAAGAAGAAAGGGGGAATGTTGGGAAATGGAGAGGAAAATGTTCCTGTTTTCTTCCAATCGGTTTTGGTGGCTGGGAGTCTGGAGAAGCCTTTACAGCACTAAAAAAAGGGCACTTTTAAGAAACAATATTTCTTATTGATGCGGCTGATGTGAAGAGACGGTCTCAAGAAGAGAGTTTGAGGTGGCCTTTTTTGTACACCCAAAAGTAGGGCACGAGGGTCTCCCCAGAGAAGGAGGCTCCAGAGAACTCGTACATGAGGGCTGCTCGGTCAGCGTCAAAAAAGGCCACCCGACCCCCATCATAATTCAGACAGACTCGGATCCTCTTGAGCTCCCCACGCAGGGTCAGGGGAAGGTTATGGCCTTTTATGGCAGCCCTACAGTGCCCTCCCCATTTCCCCACAGCCCAGATCCCTTCCTCCGGGCTTAAAGTAAATTTCCCCTTCCTCTTCACAGACTTTCGGGCCACCCCCAGCATCCACTCTCCCTCACTTCCCACAACGACTTCCCAGAAATGGCGGCCTGCTGTGAATCCCTCACAGCCCAGCACAACAGGATAGCTGTCGAATCTCTCCGGATTGTTGGGCAGAGATTGAGCTTTTCCTCCGTCTCTCATGCTTTTCCAATCCTCAGACAGGATGAGTATGGGATGGGCCGTGTCTGGATCCAGAGTCACATTTGCTGTTCAGGGAAAATGAGGAGACAAAAAGAAGAATTTTCACCCGGAAGAAAGAATCCCCGTGGCCTGTTGAGCTTCCTGCTCCTGGCCATCATGGCCTCCGCCCACCTCTTTAACCTTTTCCTGTCTTCTCCTGACTTATTAAAAGGCAGAGCAGCCTTCTGGTGCAGTTAAAAAAACAATAAAAAACCTGAAGGAACACAATCCATTTCCTAACCCAACCAGTTAAGAAGAAGAAGAAGAGTTTGGATTTATATCCCCCTTTCTCTCCTGTAGGAGACTCAAAGGGGCTTACAATCTCCTTGCCCTTCCCCCCTCACAACAAACATCCTGTGAGGTAGATGGGGCTGAGAGAGCTCCGAGAAGCTGTGACTAGCCCAAGATCACCCAGCTGGCACGTGTGGGAGTGCACAGGCTAATCTGAATTCCCCAGATAAGCCTCCACAGCTCAGGCGGCAGAGCAGAGACTCAAACCCGGTTCCTCCAGATCAGATATACGAGCTCTTAACCTCCTACGCCACTGCTGCTCCCTAACCATGATTGAGAAGAAATCCACGGAAATCCATGGAAGAAATCACACATAGGTGAATGTTTGCATAAAAGAACCCAAATCCCATGAAAATGAGCAGAGGCAAAGAATGGGTTCAACAAGTTATGGCTCTTAGTCCTGATCCGAGACACAAAGCACAGGAACTGGAAGGGGGGGGGGGTCCCCATGGCTTCCAGCCTGCGAGAGAGATGTGTTTCTCAATCTGCACTGGGGACAATTTTGAATGTACTTTGGTGGTTTATAGATTTCACTGAAAGAACAAAGATGGGACAGAACACAGCTTCTCAGGGAACGTCATATTACATCAATAATAAAATGAAGGTAATGGCTTTCATGTACTCCTCAGTGGACACATGTGAGATCTTCCCACCACACCCTTCCATATTATAAGATGGGGAAAACCTGCAAAGCAGGGAAGGAAATCCACTCAGAGAAATGGAATTCCCAACCTGGTCTGTGCCTCTCATGTGGAGGAATCTGAAAGGCCCTCAAGGGCCCACCAACCCATCATTTCAATATGGTGGCAGGTAGGTGAAGGGGAGTATTAATCCCCTCAGAGTTTACCTTCTCTTTCACCCTGAAAGACTTCCCCCTCAGAAGAAGGCTGTGGCAGGGAGGGAGAGATGTTGAGGGGAAAAACAAGGGCATCCAATAATGTTATCTTTGGAAATACATCATGGTAGAAGAACACCAATTGTAAGGTGAAGCTTTTTACTTAAGAAATAACTGATTGGCATATGAAGAAAAATGTACCTTTTTGCAGTTGAAGTCCAGAATCCAGAATGTCTGAGGAAGGAAAGGTACAGAACGTGAGGAGCAGACCCTTGTGCCTATTACAAATCTTCTAACAACAATATCAGCTAATAACATTGTGTATTTTTCTCTCTGGGAGGGAAGGTGCCATGGTATATAGCCGCACCTCACCAAGTCTGGAAAGCTAAGCAAGGGTTGGCACTTGGCTGACCACTGTGTCAACAGAATGCGGGACTTGAAGGGCCTTGGTTTGATCCAGCAGGGTTGTTCTTATGTTCTTATGTTCATTACCTTTGTGTTGCTTCTTAATGCTCTCCAGAAAGAGGTTCAAATCCGAGAAGTCCCAGATGTGCGACTTCAGTGCAAGAGGAAAAGCCACTGGATTCTCAAATTCCTTCTTTTCTTCACACCTGGAGAAAATCAGATAAAGGTTCTGAGAAACAGAGGAAGGGATTGGCAGGAAGCCTGGAGACACAGGGTGAGGCTAAAAGCAGAGCAAGAGCTGGTTTTTTATACCCAACTTTTCTCTATCTTTAAGGAGTCTCAAAGCAGCTTCCAACCTCTTCCCCCCTCCCCCCAACAGGCACCATGTGAGGTAGGTGAGGCTGAGAGAGATCTCAGAGAACTGTGACTGGCCCAAGGTCACCCAGCAGACTTCATGTGGACGAACAGGGAACTGAACCCTGTTCTCCAGATTAGTGTCCACTGCTCTTAACCACATGACCACACTGGCAGGATGTGACGCTCTTCAGAGAGCAGTGTCCTCCTTATTATAACTCCTGAGACATTTCAGTAGGGGTTCAGAATTATGGTTCTTTTCAGATAACAATGGGACTGCTACTCCTTATCAGAACCCCATGCCAGCATGGCCAAGTGGCAGGGCTGATGGGAATTGTAGTCCCCCCTTTCTCTCCTGCAGGAGACTCAAAGGGGCTTACAATCTCCTTGCCCTTCCCCCCTCACAATGAACATCCTGTGAGGGCCATAGTTGGGGCTGAGAGAGCTCCGAGAAGCTGTGACTAGTCCAATGTCACCCAGCTGGCGTGTGTGGGAGTGCACAGGTTAATCTGAATTCCCCAGATAAGCCTCCTCAGCTCAGGCGGCAGAGCTGGGAATCAAACCCGGTTCCTCCTACGCCACTGCTGCTCCAAGGGGAGGAAGGGTTCCTGTTTTCCAGGGCTTAAGCTGCATTGGGGAGTTATTTCTCACTTTTTGCTGCTCCACATGGACTATTCAGTGCATGTAAAGCAGCAAAAAGAGGGAAGCAACGCCCCTTGTGGGGGATGTTTGGGCATGAAAAATGGATGAGGGAGAGGCAGATACGTTTCCTTCCCTGTGGTGGAATTTCATGGCCAAATGGGCTCCGCTTTCTTTTTTAACAGCCGTTCATCACACTCGCTGTGTGGCTGTGAGGAACATGGACCAAACTCTTAAAAAACGCAAACATCCAGTTTGGCCTTAAGAACATCACATCAGCCTTGCAAATGTCCAGCGAAAGAAAAAGAAAGCTGGGATGGTCAGAATTCTGGACTTCAGAATAATACCAACCAAGGTATTATTCCGGTCAAATATAGTTTCCAGACTGCCATTTTGTGGAATGAATGCAGCTGAGAAATCGCAAACGCTGTATTTTCTGCACTGCTTATTTTTAAACGTGGCTTTGGAAGCAGCGGCCACGACAACACCAAAATCTTCACTGCATGAAGAAAAGGTAAGTAGCAACAGCCATTTTGTGTATTGACTACCCCTCCTACAGTACCATTTTACAGTCACTATTACATCGCAGCAGAATGCCATGGGTGCCTGCCGCCTCCAAGTGATTGGGAACTCCTCTTCTGGAGATGCACAGTTTGGAGTTAACCTAGACCCCTATCCAATACTGTTTCATCTACTGACTAAGCTCTGCACGTAAGCTATTTGCCACTGATAGACGAATGGAGCTCCACAATCTTAGTTATACCTGATTTGGTCACTATCAGCTATTGTACTTTGGTTACATTATGAGAATTCAAGAATCACTGGAAGAGATGAAGGCAGCAGAAAAAAAGAGGAAGGCCCAACATGCGATGGGTTGACTCTATAAAGGAAGCCTCAGCCCTCAGTTGCCAAGATCTGAGAAAGGCTGTTAATGACAGTATGTTTTGCAGAATATTGATTCATTTGGTCGCCATGAGACAGAAGTGGCTTGATGGCACTTAACACAGAGACAACACATACATGATCCTGAAGGACCATGTTATTCATATGTTACCCCTCCAATGTTATGAAAGTTAATGAGAAAGATCCACTCACCTCTGCAAGGTGCTTCTGGCATCCTAAAGAAAAATGGCAGAAGAAAAAGAGAGACTTCAGTGCTTGCTAAAAGGCCACACCAGGAAGACCCCTCAGATCCTGGAAGATTCTGCACTCTGGCCCTTTTCTTGCATTCACCTAGCAGACTCAACCCAAAGACTGGGGTGGATCTCCAGAAAGTGGTAGAAAATATTCATGAGGTGAATATCTACAAAGTGAGGCCATTTCAAGGCAGAGCTGGGTGATATGCTCTGATGACAACAGTGGCTACTTTCGCACAGGGATTTCTCCTCATGTGGATGGAGGGAAGCCCTCTTCATTAAATTCACAATAAAATATTGATGCCCCTTTAACTGCTCACTTAGAAGCTCCAGAAGATCTCACATTTTAGATTTTGGTCCAACTAGATAATAAAGCTTTTATCGCAAAAGTCACAGAGAAAATTATTACAATTTGAATCTTTCTTTATTTTTCGTTTGGACAGTTTTGAACTACATGGGTTGAACACACATTTGGGTTTAAATTCATACCTTTGAACCATGTAGTTCAAATCAAGCCTTGAAGGCTACTTAATGGTTAGTTATGTAAGTGGCACTTGGGAACACAAGTGACCAAATGAGAAACATGGTAACATCACCAGTCCACAGGTGCTGTATTTCTTCCTTTTGGGTTTGTTCGTTAATTATTTCCAAGTTACTTTTTATAGTACAGTGGAACCTCGGTTTTAATTGCCTTTGGTTTTCATCAGTTTCGGTTTTCATCGATTTTTTCAGTGAAACATTTGTCTCAGTTTTCATCGATTTGCAGTAAGGTGCAGGGATTTGTGGAGAAAAATCACCCGGACAAAGTTGCAGGCCGTGTCTGCAACTTGTTTAATGACAATATCTTGCACCATTTCAGACAAATCTTAAAGAGGCGTCAGAAACAGACCTCTTTGGACAGCTTTCTGGTGCGACATTGGTCCTCTGGCTCTGATGCTGGTCCTACCTAGTGTTATTGTTTGTTACTGTTTTCAGCATTAAACACTATGTTTATTCACCAAAAATGTGTTTTGGGTATGTTTTTGGAGTGCCTAGAATGGATTAATTGGATTTACATTGATTCCTATGGAAAAGTTTGCCTCGGTTTTCATTGGTTTCGGTTTTCATTGATTTTTTTTGGACGGATTACCAACGAAAACCAATGTTCCACTGTATTCCTAATAATTAATTTTGTAACTGTTTTTGGTACCCAAATGGCTTTGATGCATTGTTGAATTGTTTAGCAGAACCTGTATATTGTTATCTCTTCTAGAAATCTCATTTTGAGCCCAGTGAAGGGACGCCGAACAAGTCAGAATGTAGATTGGCTTGTAGGCTCCAGTTTATTTTGAAACACAACTTAAGATAATGTGGACTGCATAACATCACTCATGACAAATCCTTGAATGCTTGGCTTCGTTTTCTTTTGGATTGGGATTTCCTTGTTTAGATAATCCATTAGGAAAGGACTTGGCTATTTAACAGCAACTGTAATTTATCTTTGAACTCACTTCAAACAGAAATCACCACATGGTTTTCATTAACAGTGTGAATTACCAAAAAGACTTAATTGTCAATTTTCATTTGTATTTCTGTATTTTGTGTATTTTCTTGTTATGCATCCTAAATATTGATCTTCCTGCTTTAAATGAAACTGATTATATTTACTTGGGTGTAATACTACTATATGGGATGCTCTTTCTGATTTATATTCTGCCAAAGGGGAGCCGAAACTGTTTCTGACATGCTCTTACCCACAAGAGTTCACTGGCCGGCTGCTGACATTTCTCCTCCATCTCCCAAATGAGGCTTTCAAGAGAGGAGAGGGCCTCAGAGAGTTCAGTCAGGTGCTGGTCCCTGTTTCTTGCCACCTCCTTCTCCACCTCTTCTATCTGAGCCAGCAAAAGTTTCTCTTGTTCCTCCAGAAAAGAGTGTAGTTGTTTGAATTTGGCTACTGTCTCTTGCTTCTCTCCTGTGGCTTGCTTCTGAAATGGAAAGAGAAGAAGAAAAGTTTGGATTTGTACCCCACCTTTCTTTCCAGTAAGGAGACTCCAGGCGGCTTACAAACTCCTTTCCCTCCTCTCCCAACAGCAGGTACTTGGGGGTAGGTAGGGCTGAGAGAGTTCTGAGGGAACTGTGACTAGCCCAAGGTCACCCAGCAGACTTCATGTGGAGAAGCAGGGAAACAAATACACATACTACTGAGCATCTGAAGGACATCCCCCCTTAGACTCAGCAATGGCTAAGCAACACTTCTCAGCATTTCTACTCAGCAATTCTTTGGGTCTGAGAGACCCTCATCTCTTTTCAGGGATTTCTCCTGGCTCCCAGTGTTGGTGCTTCCACACAAATAGGGATTTGAAGCAAATGGGTTCATCTGCCCAGGATCTACCCTACAGCACAGAGCACCTTGGGGAAGTCAAGTCATTCTGCCACAAACAAAAACACCTGAGAACAGAAAAGGGGGGTTTGACTTTTCTGCTATTTGTACTCCACCCACCACCACCCCCTATTATACCTAGAATCTGCTCACTTCCCAGCCACGGGGACACTTACGAGCAGGTCTTGGCTTTCTTTCTCTACGTCTGCTTTACATGCCACGATTCTTTCTCTCTCCTTCTTCAGTCCCTCCAGACAACTGCAGAAGTGATCCTGGCGGAGGAGAGACCCAAAACTGAGAATGGTCCCTTTTTTAGAAGTTTATTTCAAAACACACATGAAGCAAAATGGTCATTAAGGGCTAAACAAGATGAAAATGCACTATGTCCGCAATGGAATCTTCAACAACATTTCCCAAATGCTGAACACAATCAAGCTTGCTCATGGGGATGGTGCCCTATTCTCCTCTGATACTCACTATAGATCAGTAGTGGCGAACCTTTGGCACTCCAGATGTTATGGACTACAATGGCCAATTGGCCATGCTGGCAGGGGCTGATGGGAATTGTAGTCCATAACATCTGAAGAAGAAGAAGAGTTTGGATTTATATCCCCCCTTTCTCTCCTGCAGGAGACTCAAAGGGGTTTACAATCTCCTTGCCCTTCCCCCCTCACAACAAACACCCTGTGAGGTGGATGGGGCTGAGAGAGCTCCGAGAAGCTGTGACTAGCCCAAAGTCACCCAGCTGGCGTGTGTGGGAGTGCACAGGCTAATCTGAATTCCCCAGATAAGCCTCCACAGCTCAGGTGGCAGAGCTGGGAATCAAACCCGGTCCCTCCAGATTAGATACACGAGCTCTTAACCTCCTACGCCACTGCTGCTCCTGCTGGAGTGCCAAAGGTTCGCCATCACGGCTATAGATGCATAGCTGCGACATTGAGATTGATTCTGTATTTTACCCACCATTCCTCCCAACGCCACACCAGAAGAGGTTTTTGCATTAAAAAGCTGTTCATAGTTGGTACAAATACACCCAAAGAGTGACAATTTATTTAAACGGCAAAGAGCTCATTGCGGGGTTGGGGGAAAATATGGAAGGCAGAAGAGTGGAGGGTACCATATCGGGGATGGTGGAAGAAAGGCACACTTTCCATTCCGCACTTTCCCAAACTCTCTTTGGCCAAGAAAGGGCACTCTAAAATATGGGAAACTCTGTGTGGAAGTAACCACAGCAGCAAAGGATTTCTTTAAGTGCCACAGCGCAATGGAAGGCTGTGGTTCAGTGGGAGACCATCCACATGGCATGCAGAAAGTCCCAGATTTACTCTCTGGCATTTCCAGGTGAAACAGGCAGGCAGCAGCTGACGTCAAAGACCCCCACCTGAGTCCCTGGACAGCCACTGCCAGTCAGAGAGGCCCATGACAGACTTCAGGTCTGCAGCCCAGGGCAGTTGGATTCCATTGCGCACATTCTCCTCCACTGCCCACTTTACCAGAAACCAAGATCCAGCTTATTAGTACAAATCATTGACTCTATGAAAACCCTGACAGAGCTTGATAAAGTAAATATGCTCTTAAACTGCAATGACCTTGACTGTTGTCTCGCAGTGGCAAAGTTTCTGGCTGAGGTTTGCGAGCTGAACTTATGATCCAGTGTGAAGTTTTATCTAGTAATTTTAACTGTATTTATATTGTATGTTCTGTATGCCAATAAAGGCTTATTGAAATATAAGTCTGCCTCAGAATAAGGCAGCTTCATGCCCAGAGCCCAGAGCCCCTCGGGGATGGGGCGGTATAAAAATCTAACTAACTAACTAACTAACTAACTAACTAACTAACTAACTAACTAACTAACTAACTAACTAACTAACAAACAAATAAATGCGTAGCTCCCCCCCCTCAAAACCCGACTGAAATTCCTACCTCACAGCGACTATGTGCGAGTGGAGAACACATACATGTACCAACCTACACACATTCTCCCCAGGACAAAGAGCAACTCAAGCTGAAGATGAGAAAGAAGTGTGGGGGGGTGGGGGGGTAGGATAAAACTGGGAGTCAGGTGGCTACCCCTCATAGCTCAGCCATGCAATCAGCTGCCCAGACAGGAAGTGAGTCAATCACCCCGCTTTATCATACCCCCTACTTTAGCCTCGACAGGGGGCAATGCTTAGGGATCCCCCAAGCCAGAAAGGAGGCAACGAAAAGGTCTCCAATTTGGGCCCAGAGGCTGAGGCCGTTTCCCCCACCAAGAGACCCATGAGAAGGGAAGGATCCACGGCTCTGCCCCGTCAGCCTCCACCTCCTTGATTTCCTACCTTGTACTCTTGGGAGGCCTCCTCAAGGGGAAGGGTCTCGTGATTTCTGTGCTCCTTGGATCGGTCACAGACCACACAGATGAGGGCTTTGTCGTCCTTGCAGAAGAGCTTCAGCGGCTCCTGGTGCTTCTCGCAAAACCTCTCTTTTCTTGCAGACATTGTTGCCTAAGGCCCAAAACAGGAAAACAATTTGTTTCATCCCCTCCCCCATCAACTGCATTTTTATTTATTTATTTATTTTATTTATTGTATTTATAAACCGCCCTCCCCCGAAGGGCTCAGATCTTTCCTTGTGATGTAATTAGTGCCTTGTTCAGTAATAAAAAACAACTTTTAAATATAAAGCCAAATGTAGCTAAGTGTAACCCTGTGGGGTTTGGCCTTCATTTGGAGTTGGGTGAGGTTGTCCCAGAGGGAGGCAGGAATGAACAGGACTGAAGAACTGGAGACTTCTGAGGGAAAAGAGGGAGAAAGAAACCATCTGGATCCCGGTGCAGATAACAGGGAAGCCTGCAGATCCAGTGATCTGCAGCCACCCCAAGAACAGAACCACTATTGAGGCCCAGTCAAGGCCTCTTCAGTTTCCACCTTAAATTGTGTCTCCTCAGTCTGAGTTTACTATCTGAGTGACCTGCTCTGATTCACCACCACTCCCCCTTGGAGTAAACCCCACTTAAATAATAAGTTCTATTTGTAAATGGTCATCAGGGATCAGAGGGTTTGGAAGTTGTCTTTAAACTTTTCCTTTTTTGCCTCCCGGCCATCCTCCATGTTAGGAGGTGGATGACAGGCAGCTGAAGACACCCCTGTTTTCTTTTTTTATCAGCCTCCCTCGCTAATAAACTAAGTTCCATAATCTAAGTTCCATAAACTAAGTTCCTCTGAAGATGCCAGCCACAGATGCAGGCGAAACGTCAGGAGAATGCTGCTAGAACACAGCCATACAGCCCGGAAACCACACAGCACCTAAGTTCCGTAATGTTTCCCCTCAAACGGGTTTGGTGGAAGAAACTGGGCTTAAACAAGTATTTATTAAGGCTCAGATTCCTTTGGAAGTCAATGAACGAATTACAACTCCTGGTTCCAGGTAAACCACGTTCTCCCTATACCTGCTTTGAGCTGCATTTTGCAGCGTGCCAGAGAATTCTCCAAACACCACCTCGTCCCTTTCTTGCAATACTGAGGGGTTATTCTGACAGGATCCAAAAGTGAGACCAAACATGTAAGGAAGTGAGGCTGGAACTGCAGGAGTACATGGATTTCTAAGCCACCTTTCAAGATTTAATTCCAAACCAGCCCGTCCACCTTCTCTCAGGCAGCATCTCCTCCGAGGTGGCCTTCCAGATGACCTCATAAACATTACAAATGACTGACACTTCTGATACTGGGTGGGAACAAGGAGCTGATATTCAGTGTAGTGTGAGTTAACTTGCGTTTGATTGGGGTGTGTGTGTGTTTTGCCTTCCCTGTATCTTAATTTTCCCATATTATTAAATATAATAATAAGAACCGTAATAATTTGAGACGTTCCTTCACATCCTGGACCCAGAAGGGCATCAGTACGTGGGGTTCCTGTGGATTCCTAGTGCTTCTGCCAGGAAGCCAACCCCTTTCCATACTCTCAGAATTAATCACACAGCCCCCCCCCGCCCCCCCAATAACTTCTGAAGGGCCATTTGTCCTCAACGAAGCCTTTCTGCTAACAGACCTACAGGCAACATCCTGCTCTGAGTTGCGGCCTTCTGGATCATGGGGAACTTCTCCATTTGGCCTGGTGCAGAGAACAAGTTTTGAGCTCACACTGACTTGTAGCACCAAGCTAGGCCAGAGCTAGTGGGCCTTGCCAGTTGCATATCGCTCAGTTTCTGGAAGCCCAACGTCATCAGAGGCCTGCATGGGAGGAGGGGGGCTGACTAGAGGCCCCCTTGAGCAGTGAAATGTCTTAAGCAGGCCATGGAGCTTGATCTCAGTATGGGAGGGCCATTGTAAATAAAGGATAGGCCACTGCTTAAGGGGAAAGATGAAACTGAACATACTGTGCTTGTTCCTCAGCTAGAGATGTCTTGCATGTGAAAGGCTGGGGCAACAATATCCAGAGCGCAACCAGCAAAGGGTGATCTTGTGGAGTGGGGAGAAGAGGAGGCAGCCAGACCCTCCCCTCCTACACGAAAAACACATCCCTCAAGTGCCTTTTTAGGCAGATACCAACATATAGATAAACAAAAGAGGCTATGCCTATGCAACTCAGGCCAAGTTGAGACACTGGAGCACACTCTGTTTCACTGTGCAAAATTTGCCAAGATCAGAATGACCCAACCCATCATTGCTTCACTCCTATACAATCATTTAACTGATGCTCTTAGGATTCCTTTAATCTTGGATAACCTTGATCCTTACTTTTGCGAAAGTGTAGCAAAATATCTATTAAAGATTATAGACACCTCTAGATAGATACTAAGCATTAGATTGCTACCATCATAACAACAACAATGTTGGTTACATCAACTATCTGCTACTGGTATACAGTGCCTACTTCTGTCAGTAACCTGTGGGTTCATGATAATCCAAAGTCAAATAACCTGGGGGTGATTCATAGAGAGATGTCGTAGTCTTGTTATCGATTGCCAGATGGTGTGACAATTGAAGGCTGTGGCAACCTATTGGAGTCAGATCAATTGTTCGCCCATTTCCTTGTCCCCTATCCCTTGTTTTGTGTTTGGCGCCACCCCAACAAACTCTGTGTTTTATTTATTTATTTATTTATTTATTTTATTTATTATATTTGTATACCGCCCTCCCCGAAGGCTCAGGGGAGTGTTGATACTGTACGTTGTTGTGATGCCTGGGTTCTGTGGGTGGGTCTTCAGTCTGGTCTGTGGAGAGGTGTATGGGAATGCCACTTTTGATGAGTTCACTTGGACTACACTATTGATAAGGCTCTGAATGTTTGTTGTATTTATCTGTCTTTTATGGACAATTGTTTTATTGTAATTTGGTATGCCAATAAAGGCTTGATTATTATTATAAGTGCCTTTTTAAATCCACTTATTACTAGCTGATGTTTTGGGAGCCAATCTGCAGCTCTGGGGGGCGCAGAGATAATATATTGCACAGTCATAAGCACCAATCACCATGCTCTTGAAAGAGCTTTGCTCCAAAGTGATATGTCGAGCCACATACAAGAATGGAGGGAAGTCTCCCTCCCGCGATCTCTTCCTTACCCGGTTCTCCTCAACAGCCTCCTCCAGAGGAATCACCGTGTGATCTTTGTGCTCCTGGGATCTGCTGCAGACCAGGCAGAGGGGGGCGTCGTCCTCCTGGCAGATAAATTTCTGGGGCTCCTGGTGCTTCTCGCAGATCCCCCTCCTTCGCTTCTGCCCCCTTCCTTCCAAAGGATTGAGTTTCTGGGTGATTTCCACAAAGTTGGCCAGCTGCTGGTTGGGCCGGAGGTTCCCTTCCTGGGCCGGCCCTCTGCATTGGGGGCAGGAAGTTTCTGCTCCCTCTGACTCCCCCCAACTCCACGTCAGGCAGGCTCGGCAGAAACTGTGGCCGCACTCGGGGATCATGACGGGATCCCTGAAAAAATCCAGGCAGATGGAGCAAGACGCCTCCTTGCAGAGCTCCTGGACGGGACCCCCGGCCGCCATGACTGCCTCCTGGAAGAGAAAACAGAGCAAGAGAATCAGTTTTGCTTTCCTACTTCTCAAAGCAGATACGAGGTGTTTCCTTTCCTGCAAAATACTCTTAGAGGTGGACTCAGGGGCTCAAAGACAGCTGGGCTGAGTTGCAAAAAAACACTCTCAAAGCATGGCCTGGGAGGAAAGTCAAACCCTGGGTTGGGAGCATCCAAGCCCGTAGCCAAATTCTGTATTTGTTAGGGAGGAGGGTTGGTTTTTTTTTGTTAAGAAGAAGAAGAGTTTGGATTTATATCCCCCCTTTCTCTCCTGCAGGAGACTCAAAGGGGCTGACAATCTCCTTGCCCTTCCCCCCTCACAACAAACACCCTGTGAGGTGGGTGGGGCTGAGAGAGCTCCGAGAAGCTGTGACTAGCCCAAGGTCACCCAGCTGGCGTGTGTGGGAGTGTACAGGCTAATCTGAATTCCCCAGAGAAGCCTCCACAGCTCAGGCGGCAGAGCTGGGAATCAAACCCAGTTCCTCCAGATTAGATACATGAGCTCTTAACCTCCTACGCCACTGCTGCTCTCTAAACACTGCTCTCCACCATGCTAAACTAAGGGGGCAGTTTAGCATGGTGGAGAGCAGTGCATTACGCATCTATACAGAACTGCCATACTTCTAAATATTAAGTCAAGTGGCATATCATACGAAAACACGGGCACAGAGTTTCCAAATTCTAAGTCTAAATTAGCCTATCAACATTACTAATAGGTCTAATTGAACATTCATTAATATGTTTCACCACACGTGGCTACACTCTGCAGTGGACTATTTGTGATCCCCAAGAAGCTTTCTCCTTTCCTGCTTAGCTTCTGAGATATGGCTTCCTGGCCATCCAGGTCTGAGCTGTCCTGGGACATTTAAATTCAGCACTGTTGTCAGTGTATGACACACATCTGGATCAGACATACAAATACTAGGTCTTTTAAAGGACAGAGCGCCATCTGGTGGTAGAGGAGAAAAGTGCCTCAAGTCACACCTGGTTTTCAAGGCAAAAGCTGTTCAGAGGTGGGGTGTTGTGGGGTTTCCGGGCTGAGTGGCCATGTTCCAGTAGCATTTTCTCCTGATGTTTTGCCTGCATCTGTGGCTGGCATCTTCAGAGGATCATTCAGAGATGGTTTGCCATTACCTGCCTTTTCGTAGCAAATCTAGACTGGGAGATCTCCAGCCACTGTCTGGAGTAGTGGTTCTCAACCTTCCTAATGCGGCGACCCTTTAAAACAATTCCTCATGTTGTGGTGACCCCCAACCCTAACATTTATCCATTTTACAGATGGAGAACACTGATGCAGAGAGTCTTAGGCGACCCCTGTGAAAGGGTCCTTCGACCCCCAAAGGGGTCGTGACCCACAGGTTGAGAACCGCTGATCTGGAGGTTGGCGACCCTATTTACCTGGCCCCACCTTTCTCCCCTCCATGCTACCTGCTGCTTATTTGCTGCTTGAGAAACACGTTGAGTCTGCAGCAGCCCTTTCAGCACAACAGTGTGCGTGGGGGGCAGGGGTGGACTCTCGAACTGCCTTTTCCCCCCAGGACTTTCTCAGCAGCATTGCTTTCTGGTTTTTCCCTCTTAACGAAAATAATGAAAACACGGGGGGGAGGGCTTCTTCTTGGAGTGGGCCCAGCTCCAGCCCCTGCATCTATGAAAGCAAACAAGCCTAGAGCCGCTATGTTTTGACTGGGTGTGTGTGTGTGTGAGCGAGAGACCCAGGACTGGAGTTACCTATCCGTGAGAGGTTAGCAAGCCTTTACTCGGGTTTTAGGATGTATTTAATAGCTACTCTCCCTCCTACTTGCTGGGCACTGGAGATGGATGGGGGGAGGGGGGGGGGGTTGGATGCACGGCTGAAGCAATGAAACGCCCGCTGTCCCAGGTGCTGGCCGGCTTTGCACCGGGGAAATAAAGGAAATAAAGAAACATGCCCTCAGATTAATCCCCACCCCCCCGGCCATCATTCCCAGGTGAGACAAGCGCTGCTCTCCCTTCCCTTCGCACAGATTCCCTCTCATTCAGCACAACCCCCCCCCCACCCCCGCCGGCTCTTTTGGGGTCGAGCTGCCCAGTCCGAGGCGCCCCCTCCAACGGTGCCAGTGCAAAGGACGTGGGCAGGGAAAGAGGGCAGGTCTGGGCATGGAGGCGCTGGGAAGGGGCGACCAGAGACGCGGACCGCAGACCTGGGCTCGCAGGATGCCTCTTGGGTCCCGGGGAAAGGTGCCTGGGAGCAAGAGCAGGCGTCGGAGCTGCAGCCTCTGCAAAGACTTCCGGGCATCAAAAGCGCCACGAGGGGACGGAGCAGGAAGTGGGAGGGCGGGAAAGGCGCCAGCCCCGCCCAAAGGCTGCTCGTCCTTTGATTGGGGACGGGGCTTCCCGCGGAGCCCCCCAGGACGAGGAAAGGAAAGGAGGACCATGCGCCAGCAGGAAGCAGCCGGGCGCCGGGATGGGGAGGCCCTGCACATGTGGGGGTGGGGGGCACTGCCTCTGCCTGCACTTATTTATTTATTATTATTATTTAGCTTTATAGATTGCCCCATCCCCGAGGGGCTCTGGGCGGTGCACAACAGTATCAGTATATATACAATGTAACAAAGGATCACAATAGTGACCACATTTACTAAAATCCATTAAAACAGCAGTCAAAACAATAATAACAGGCGTCCCATAACCCAATTCATTAAAAAACCTCCCCAAAAGGAGGGCTATGGGGCTGGAAGGGTCTCCTTTGACTTCCCCCGGGAGGCAGACCTTTCCCTTGGCATCCCGGGGTTTTGCAGAGGGGATGCTCTGGCGCGGGTACGAGATGCTTCCTGGGTCGGGGGCAGGTGGGTGGAGTGGAGGGGGTAGCGCTCACTCGCCTGGGAAGAGAAGTATGGGAACGAATGGCAGGATCGCCCACTGGGCACAAAGGGAGAGCCTGGCACGTCCATGGGCTATAATGGCAGCCAGGAATGCCACCTGCCTTATACATTGGCCCACTGAAATATAGTGCAGCAGGTAGACGTGGCAATGAAATTGCAGAATGGGCTGTGAATGAAGACCTTTGGTCCAAGATACTCTGCTCTGGAATTGGCATGACACCCCCCCCCCCCCCCCGTGGAATGAAAACTCTTGGCCAGCCTCCAGTGGGCCTATTACATACTTTCGCCTTTTGTATATTTTCTTTGTAAAGGCAGTTGCCCTGACACATATTTTTCCTGTATATATTCAATTATTGTGGAGGCATCAGTGTATGCTGATATTTCACACTGAACACCAGTGTAACGAAAGAGCTGGGTTTGTTGCCTGCTCTTTAAAAAGAAACGTGGGTTGGGATTCTGTAAAAATGCACACAAGAATACAGGAACACAAAAACTTTTAAGAAAAATATATTCTAAAGTTTATTGAGTGCTGCTCCTGCTCAATAAACAAAATGACTGATAATGCATATGCAAAATAAAAAATAATAGTTTAAAACATTCAGTAGCGTAGCTTTCCTTACAGCCAATGCAAGCAAAGAATAAGAATAAATATTACTGATAAGACCAACTGGCAGAGATTAACTAGTTGAAAATATTTCAAATAACAGGCAGGATATCAAAACAGTAACAGCAGTGAAAAGATAGATAGAATAAATATAATGAGAGCGTTGAAAGGTAGTTATACCTAAACTACCGGTCAGGTGGTATAAACACACCAATAACGTTCTCATGGTAATTTGCTGAGTCAGCTTGGTCAACAGTCATAATTGCTAACAGATGTACATGCTTAATGAGATGATTAGAGTCCTATTCAGAAAGAACATAGTTTATAGCTGGGCATGACTTTTAGCTGACACAGCTACAGGTTGGAGAAATTAAAGTGGTATAACCAATTTCTCCACACCAGCGAGTAAAAAGTTTTGCATTTGCAGGGTTTTTTTCGTCCTTTAGGTTTTAGATGTAGAGTGAACATAAGAACGAGCCTGCTGGATCAGACCTCAGTCCATCTAGTCCAGCACTCTGCTACTCGCAGTGGCCCACCAGGTGCCTTTGGGAGCTCGCATGCAGGATATGAAAGCAACGGCCTTCCTTCTGCTGCTGCTGCTCCTGACCACCTGGTCTGCTAAGACATTTGCAACCTCAGATCAAGGAGGATCAAGATTGGTAGCCATAGATCGACTTCTCCTCCATAAATCTGTCCAAGTCCTTTTTAAAGCTATCCAGATTAGTGGCCATCACCACCTCCTGTAGAGCATATTCCAAACACCAATCACACGTTACATGAAAAAATGTTTCCTTTTATTAGTCCTAATTCTTCCCCCCAGCATTTTCAATGGATGCCCCCTGGTTCTAGTATTGTGAGAAAGAGAGAAAAATTTCTCTTTGTCAACATTTTCTACCCCATGCATAATTTTATCGACTTCAATCATGTCCCCCCTCAGACGTCTCCTCTCCAAACTAAATAGTCCCAAATGCTGCAGCCTCTCCTCATAAGGAAGGTGCTCCAATCCCTGAATCATCCTCGTTGCCCTTCTCTGCACTTTTTCTATCTCTTTGATATCCTTTTTGAGATGTGGCGACCAGAACTGAACACAGTACTCCCAAGTGCGGTCGCACCACGGCTTTATATAAGGGCATGACAATCTTTGCAGTTTTATTATCAGTTCCTTTCCTAATGATCCCCAGCATAGAGTTTGCCTTTTTCACAGCTGCCATGCAAATCCCATTTCTTAACATGTGGAGTCTGGCTCTTACTTGACAACCAGCCTATTATTCTTTATAAAATGAAACGTGTTACTGTTATTTTGAGAGGTAAGATACAAAGGAAAAAGGGGAGTGTTGAGCAATGGAGGGGAAAATGTGTCTATTTTTTTGTGTCTGGGAGTCTGGAGAGGACCGAGAGGCCTTTACAGGACTGAAGGACGGAGCTCCTGAGAAACATTACTTTCTTCTTGATGCTCCTGGTGTGAAGAAAATGTATCAACAGAGTTTGAGGTGGCCTTTTCTCCAGACCCAAAAAAAGGGCAGGAGGGTCTCTCCAGAGAAGGAGGCTCCAGAGAACTCATAGATGAGGGCTCCTCGATCAAAGGCCAAAAAAAAGGCCACTGACTCCCCCATCAGAAGTTCAGACAGACTCGGATGGTCTTAAGGTCTCGAGTCAGGGATAGGTGAAAAGAAGAGCATTTTCTGGCAGCCCAGTACTGCCCCCCTCCTCCCCCCCTCTTCCCCCCACTGCAGCCCAGATCCCTTCCTCTGGACTGAAGATAAACTGTCCCTTCCTCCTCACAGACTTTCTGGCCACCCCCACCCACCATCCTCCCTCACTTCCCACAAGGACTTCCCAGAAATGACGGCCTCCTGTGAATCTCTCACGGCCCAACACAGCACAATAACTGTCGAATCTCTCAGGATTGTTGGGCAGAGTTTGAGCTTTTTCTCCATCCCTCAGGCTTTTCCGATCCACAGACAGGATGAGATTGGGCATGAGCTGTGTCTGGATCCAGAGTAACATTTGCTATTGGGGGGAAATGAGGAGACAAGAAGTGAAAGATTTTCAGCTGGGAGATTTCTCCCTCTGGTCTCTTCTGCTCCTGCCCATCATGGCCTCCTCCCGCCCCTTTAATCCTTTCCTGACTTCCACTTAGCTATTAAAAGGCTGAGCAGCCTTTTGGTGTGTTTCAAGGGAAGGCAGATAAAAGGCACAATTAAAAAACCCAGAAGAAGACAACCCATAATCCTACCATCTCCTATCCCAACAGTTAATCTTCAGAGAGAAGAGAATCATGGATATTTTTTGGAAAGAAATCACACGTCAAAGAGCATTTACACAAACACCCGAATCTCATGAAAAGGAGCAGAGGCACAGAATGGGTCAAATGAATCGTGGCCCTTGATGCTAATCTGAGATAATCTCAAAACTGAATTTGATTTTAATTGATACTGAACAAAATTCAGGAACCGGAAGAAGGGCCTCGTGTCTTTCAGCCTGCCAGAGAGATGTATTTCTCAAGTAAACATGTTATGGCTCTAATAAGGTTCAGCTGAAGTTATCAATGCAACAAACAGTGATACTCAAATGAAATAATAAAGGCCAAACAAGCAGGATTCTCAAATAAAGCAGTAAAGCAACTGTCTTTGGCCCCTTCCGCACATGCAAAATAATGCATTTTCAAACCACTTTCACCACTGTTTGCAAGTGGATTTTGCTATTCTGCACAGCTTCAAAGAGCACTGAAAGCAGTTTGAAAGTGCATTATTCTGCATGTGCGGAATGAGCCTCTAATAAAGTTGCTGGTGTAGCTACTGATAAAGCACATCAGAAATGGGTTTCTGTACAGCTGGTTTCCCCACACTTCTCCTGCCCTGAAAGTTGCTTTACTGCTTCATTTGGAATTTCTGCCTGTTTGCACTTTAATCCATTTGGATTTATAGACTTGAACAGTAAAAAAATTTCTTTTGTACATTAATATGTTAGTGTTTTGTTGCCTCAACATGAATCATTTGTGTATCTCTGAAAAGACACCAAGTTCAAGAACACACCTTGAAAGGTGAGGCATTTTAAGAAATCATTGATCAACGTATATACCTTTCTGCAGCTGAATTCCAGAATCCAGAGAGTCTGAGGAAACAAAGGAACCAAAGTGAGAAGCAGATCCTTGTTCCTGTCACAAAGCTAACAAAAAAATCAGCTAATAATATTGTCTAGTTTTTTTCCCTTGGGAAGGGAAGGTGCCATGGTATAGCCCCACCTCATCGAATCTTGACAGCTAAGCAGCAGGGATGCTGCTTCTATGGGTGACCCCAGAAGATTATGCAGACTATAGTAATGGCAAAGAAATCTCTACTTCTCCCTTGCCTTGAAAAGCTTTTCCTAGGGTCACCCTAAATTGGTTGTGACTTGATGGCACATATGGACATATTTGAGTTTCAGATGAAAGGTTAGGTAGAGCCTACTTCTGGGGAAATTTTTCCCCAAATTTAATTAATGTGGAAATATTCACATTTCTTCCATTTTCACCACACACTTTGAGTGAGTAACAGCAGATTCACTTCATAGTAAGTATGCTAAGGCCCAAGTGTCCACTCCAGCTAACTTAGGATCTCCTCAGACAGAAGTTCCACAGTGTCATCCTAAGCAGGGAAAAATCCTTCTAAACCCACTGGTTTCAATGGGCTTAGAAAGGGGTGAATCTGTTTAAGGGCGTTTTCGCACACACTGTTTGTTGCAGATCCAGCATGTGAGTTCGTTGCTGTTTCCCACATTTGTTTGTAATAATATCTTTAAGCCGTAAAATGTGTCCCGACCCCTTCTGTGCCACATTCCAGCTGTTGTTCCACATTTTTTTCCCGTCACCGATACTTCTGCAACTTTCTTTGAAAACCGTTTCCCACAATCTGGTGGCTAGGTGCGTAAACAAATCTGGAGTAAGCTTACAGTCAGGGGTGACGCCTACCAGTGTGACGCGATTTGATCCAGCCAATGGGAACGCTGATTGGCTTTGCCGGGTTATGCCAAGACATCCCATTGTTCCGGCTTTGAGTCTCACTGACTCCTCCCTCCTCGTTGGTTGTGTGCTTCTGATAGCTCGAAATGCTACTGTCTCGCGGCACCGCTTGCTTTGATACATTTGCAGCACGGTGACTCATTCGTCGCTTTCACTGCTAACACGGTGAAGCTCAACAGCCCGCCCACGGAAACGGGATGGAAGTAATTTGAAGCCCGCTCGACGGCCCCAGCGATGGCTACATGCCACAGCCAATCAGAGCGGCGTCAAGCTATTTCGGGCATTTCTCCTGAGGGATGCAGAAACCCGAGTTGGCGGGCAAGCTGAAGATGCGGACTACCTGGCTATGTGTGAATGCCATTGTGTAATTTAAACTACATCAAAAAGGTAAGGAATCAATGCGGTTCGCTTTTATTCTAGAATAAAAAGTGTGTGCGAAAATGCCCTAAGACAGCACTCTCAGTTCCCTTGGGACCACTCTGTGACCTCAGCTATGACATACTCAAACTAAAACACTCAGTCCAATGGGTCAGTTTTCACAAGTCCAATTTTCACAAGTCCAGTTTTCACAACCAATTTTAGGCCAGAGACACACTGCAATGAGAATGGGTTTTCCCCCCTGAAATGCATCAGGAAGATGTCTCCATTAAATGAGAGTATTCTAAAGGTCAGTTATCTCTCCCCCTCCCCTTTCCCTTTCATTTTCATTGTTTATTCTACCATCTACCTCACAGTTTGCCAGGACACAGTCACAGAAATGAGCCAAGATCAGCAACGTCAAATAAGTTTGAGAAAATCCCAGCTATGCAGTTCTAAGCTAAAGCTGTGGAATAGTTCTGAAAACTTTACAAAGAGAACTAAAATGGTCTTTACAACCTTTACATAACTTCCTCATGTTCCTGGGTCTGCTAGTGATATAAGGAGCCTAAAGTATACTAAAACACATCTGGCCCAATCTGATGTCCAATCTGGAATCTCTGCAGCATTTCTTCATTAATGCAGGATTTGTTTCATGATGTTTCCAAATTGAGATTTTGATCGAGTAGTCCGAGATGCGCCTTCCTTCAGTGCATGAGGAAAAGTCACTGATTTTCAAACGTCTCCTTTTCTTCACACCTTGAGAAAAAAAAAATCATGCTAAAATATCCATCCAATTCATAACCCTCCCTGACCCAGGGGATCAGAGAAAAAGAAGAAGGAATTGGCAGAAAGCCTAGAGACACAGGCTGAACAAAATGGGAGGAACATTCACCTCAGTGTAGCTCCTGAGAACCCAAAAACCACACAGTTGTTGTGGGGAACAGCTATTAAAAAAGAATACCAAGCCCATCTGTCTTGGTATTCAAGCAGTGACATAGTGGTTAAGATCAGGTGCATTCTAATCTGGAGGAACCGGGTTTGATTCCCCGCTCTGCCGCCTGAGCTGTGGAGGCTTATCTGGGGAATTCAGATTAGCCTGTGCACTCCACACACGCCAGCTGGGTGACCTTGGGCTAGTCAATGGCTGAGCTCCTCTCAGCCCCACCCACCTCACAGGCGTTTGCTAGAGGGGGAAGGGCAAGGAGATTGTAAGCCCCTTTGAGTCTCCTACAGGAGAGAAAGGGGGGGATATAAATCCAAACTCTTCTTCTTCATCTGGATTCATAATGCCACCATCAGAGGGAAGAAGCGATCTGGCCTCCCCAACCAGCCATTTTTTTCATGCTGAAACTGCACTCCAGGAAGGGGGGAGTTATTTCCCCAATTTTGCTGCTCCACAAGAAAGCTGCTGTGGTTAGAGTTCTGGACTAGAGAAGGACCCTGGTTCAATTCCACATTCAGCCATTTGGCTCACTGGGTGACTTTAGACCAGCCTCTTTCTCTGAAGAGATCTGTTGTAAGGACAAAATGGAGGCGGGCAAAATTGGCTACATCTTTTTCTCCCTCTCCCATAATACAAGAACTCAGGGGGACCCAATGAAGCTTTTGAGAAATAGGTTAGGGACAGATAGAAAGGTATATTTCATACTCTATCAGTAATTACTCTATTGAATTCATCGCTGGGCGAGGTACTGATGGCCACAAACACTGATAGCTTTAAAAGGGGATCAGACAGTTTCCTGAAGCTGGAAACTATAAAACTATGAGAATTGGGGACTGAAGGGAGCCTCCATAGCCAAAGGCAGCCAACTTATGAGGAGCACTGCTAGCAGGCACCATCAGGCAACAGCCTTGGCCTCTATGCCTTTTTTGTTAGCTGTACAGGGGCAGGCGTGAGCTACTCAGGATGCTGGGCTCAGTGGACCACTGGTCTCATTCTGCAGGCCCCGCTTATGTTCTCCTCAGTGAGGCTGATTGGCAGTGGAAGCAAACAGGTCACATGACATCACTGGTGTTCCTTTTCATCATTTGGCCTGGTGGGAGATGTAGAATCTTTGAGCTCAATAATGTCACATGACAATTCTTCCATCAAATCCCCTGAGGAGACTTCAAGCAGAAGCACAAATTTTCAGGCTTCCTGATAATTGGTTTCCTCTTTCCAATGGCTATCTATACCCCTCCCAGTGTAAAGAAGGTTAATGAGAAAGATCCACTTACCTCTGCAGGATGCTTCTGGCATCCTAAAGGCAGAAAGAGAGAGAAAGTGAGACAGAGAAAAGAGTCCTCAATGGTTGCTAATAGGCTGCATTGTTGCCAGATTTACCTATGGTGGACCAAGGGCCCCTGTTTTAAGACAGAGGCACTCCTACCACCTCCGCCAACCTTGGATGCCCAGCAGCAGTGCTTGTTTTGGGCAGCCCACAAGGAAAAAGAACTTGGTCTGGACCAGAGGCATAGCTAGGGAAAATGGAGCCCGGGACAAAATCTGAGTTTTGTGGGGCCCCCCCCCCCCATTCTCCTCCACCAAGACCAAACAACGTTTTTTTGCAACAGGTCATCTCAAAGTCACCATCACATTATAGAACATGCCCCAACACACAAATCTGAACCCACTCAGGGCTCCCTAGTTTAACAACATTGAAAGTGATGTTGTTTTTTGAAGGGGGGAATCCACCCTGAAACAGCATCACTTTTAATGTTGTTTCAACTAGAGAGCCCAGATTCTCCTTTTAAACCCATCTTAAAGGGAGACTCTGGTTCCTAGCTTCTGATTCAGAGGCTATGATGTTAATAAGCAAACAGAAGCTAATACCTTGGCATTGGGAACTGTAAAAAAAAAAGACAGGCCAATACAGCAATATAGTTGGCAATGGTGGCTGCACCCATGGCGTTCCTGGCCTCCCTTCAAAGGCCTAGGCTGCTCCCTGCCTGCTCTCACCCTCACTGGTCTTCATTTAAAGCATGGTCCTGGGTCCTCTGCTGGTGGCCTGGATCTTTACCAGGTCATTGCTGGTTGGGGCCACACTTTGTGCTCTCAACATGCCTGGCAGCAGCTGGGGACCATCATCTTTTCAGGTAAGTCTGGGGCTGGTAGGGTTTCGGCAGGTGTGTCATGGGAGAGAAATGGGAGGGCGGCTGAGGTCTTGGAAGAGGGAAAGAAGAGCCAGTGTAGGGCTGCTTTTCTTCCAAGTGAAGGAAGCCCAGAAAAGGTTTGGAGACGGCTTTTCCCAACGGGGAGCCTGCCTGTTCCCACAACACTCTTACCCGCAGAAGATCACTGGCCGGCTGCTGACACTTCTCCTGGATCTCCTGGATGAGGCTGTCCACCGAGGAGAGCGCCTCAGAGAGTTCAGCCAAGCGCTGGTCCCTGGTTGTTGCTACTTCCTTCTCTGCCTGTTTTATCCGAGTCAGCAGACGTTTCTCTTGTTTCTCCAGAAATGAGCGTAGTTCCCTGAACTTTTTCACTGTCTTTTGCTTGTCTCCTGTCGTTTGCTTCTGAAATGGAAAGAGAAGGAAATCGGATCAGCATAACAAACACTGCTTGTCTTTGCAGCGGAAGCTAGGCATGCATTATAGACTTTAAGAAGAAGAAGAAGAAGAGTTTGGATTTATATCCCCCCTTTCTCTCCTGTAGGAGACTCCAAGGGGCTGACAATCTCCTTGCCCTTCCCCCCTCACAACAAACACCCTGTGAGGTAGGTGGGGCTGAGAGAGCTCCGAAGAGCTGTGACTAGCCCGGTCACCTAGCTATGTGGGAGGTACACAGGCTGGATCTGAATTTCTGTGATAGCCTCCACAGCTCAGGCAGCAGAGCTGGGAATCAAACCTGGTTCCTCCAGATTAGATACACGAGCTCTTAACCTCCTACGCCACTGCTGCTCCTCTCCCTAAGAAAAATGATCCCTTGGTTAAGAATACTAAAAGAGAAGGGAGTGCACAATGGATGGGAATTACTTAAAAGTGAGATACTGAAGGCACAATTTCAAACAGTTCCAATGTGGAGGAAAAACGGGAGGCATCTAAATGAACCAGGATGGATGTATTGGCTGGCAAAAGGCCGGGCAAAGTGGGAGATGTCTAAGGAAATCACAATCAATGTCTAAAGACTTTTAAACTGAGATAAGATTTAAAAGGGACCTAAACGAAAAATGGAAAAGGGGTGGGGGGTCACCAAAAAGAAATTCATAGAAATAGCCAGTAAGTGTTGGGAGAAAGTCAGAAAAGCTAAAGTGCGGCATGAGCTCAGGCTTGCTAGAGAAGTAAAAAACCATTTTAAAAAAGGCTTTTTTGGTTATGTCCAGAACCAAAGGAAAAACAGCGCTCAACCAGGGAGATGGAGCAGATGATGCAATAGGGGAAATCCAGCACAGAATAAAGAGATAGTACTGGAATACCTGCCTACTCTGAATGAATTCAAGTCTCCGGGACATGATGAACTACAATAAAGGAACTGGCAGAACCAGAACCACTTGCAATAATCTTTGAGAATTCCTGGAGAACGGGAGAAGTCCTAGGAGACGGGAGAAGGAGAAATGTTATCCCCATCTCCAAAAAGGGGGGAAAAAAGAAGTCCTAAACAATTACCACCTAGTCAGCCTGACATCAATACCAGGAAAGATTCTAGAGCAGATTATATAAGCACTTAGAAGGGAATTCAGTGATCACTAAAAGTAAACATGGGTTTCTACAACACAAGTCACACTTTTTTTAACAGAGTGACAAGTTTGGTAGATGAGGGGAATGCTGTGGATGTAGCATGCCTTGGTTTCAGTAAAGTCTTTGACAAGGTCCCACATGATATTCTTGCAAAAAGGCTAATACAATACGAGTTGGACATTGCTACTGTTACATGGATTTGTAATATGCTCACCGACCTAACCCAAAGGGTGCTCACCAACGGCTCACCTTGCAAAACGTGATTGGCTATGTCTTGGTCATGTGAGAACTAGCCCTGCCCACCCTCCTCCCACCCAGCAATGCAGCTGTGTTTTTCCTTCTCCCTCTTTCTCTTTAAACCTGTCATCTGGGGTCATGGGAGCTATGGTGGTGGGAGCAGATACAATAGGGGAAGAGTATGGAGATATGGTCATGCTCAGTCCTCTTCCAATCTCCATCCCAGCCTGAAGCTTAGTGGGGAGGCTAAGCAAATTAACCCTTCTCCTTGGAAAGTCAACTGATTGTGTGCAACAAACAGTATCTCCCAAGGACAAAAAGGGAGGGGGGGGTCTAGATCGGGGTAAACAACAAGGGGCAGCCCATCCACTAGGCAGCACTTGGAGACCATTGAGGACACCAGGAGCACCCAAAGTGTTCAGTTCCACAGAGTCCTTAGCCCCGGTTCTTGGGTGTAACTCTGCTTAGAATTGCAATGTCAGGTCTACCTTTGGGGTCCGGTCTGCTTGGATATTTACAATCTGTGCACAGACTTTCCAGACTGGGTGGGGGGGATGCCTCATAGGTTGACTTTTCTGCTATTTTATGCCATCTGCCCCCCCCCCCACCCCCCAACACACTAGAATCTGTTGACTTCCCAGCTGTAGTGACACTTACAAGCAGGGCTTTGCTTTCCTTCGACACGTCTGCTTTACACCCCACAATTCTTTCTCTCTCCTTCTTCAGAATCTCCAGACGGTTGCAGAACTGGTCCTGGGAGAGGAGAGACCCCAAAATGAGATTGGTTCCTTTTTGAGAAGTTCTTATAAAACTTGCAAGAAGCAAACCATTAAATCTGTCATTAAGGACCAAACGAGATGTAACTGCCCTACATCTGTAACGGAATCTTCAACAACGTTTCACAAGCACTGAGCACAAGTAGCCTCCTGTGGGGATGATGCTCCGTTTTCCTCAGATGCCCACCAAGAATGCAGAGATATTCACAGTGACAGTGCGGCTGTGGCACAGAGATTGACTTTGTGTTTCACCCTATGATTCACCATGACCCCACATGCATGCCACAGGATGGGTTTTTTATTTGCATTAAAACATTCTCAATCAGTATATCTCTATAGTAATATACCCAGCAATGAATTAAAACAACAACAACAACAAGGAAAGACTCTCAGATGTGGGTGGTGGGGAGAATGCAAGGCAGGGGGTACTGGACTGGGCGTGGTGGAGGAAATTCAATCTTCCATTCTACACTTGCTCAAACCCTCTTGAGAAAGACGCTGGGGCAGAAACTGGAGGCAATTTCCCCATGAAGAGACCAGGGAGAAGGGAAAGGAAGGATCCATAGCTGTTCCCTTGTTGATTTCCTACCTTGTACTCTTGGGAGGCCTCCTCAAGAGGAAGGGTCTTGTGATCTCTGTGCTCCTTGGATCGGTCACAGACCAGACAGATGAGGGCTTCGTCCTCCTTGCAGAAGAGCTTTAGTGGTTCCTGGTGCTTCTGGCAAAATCTCCCTTTTCTACCAGCCACGCCTGCCTGAGGCCCAAAAGAAGGAAACAGGACTGGTTTCAAAGGCCAACCTCCCAAACTTCCAAACTGTGTATCTCCTTTGTAATGACAGAATATAATTAGTGCCTTGTTCAGGAGGAGAAACACATTTTTATATAAAAACTGAATTAACCAAGTATAACCCAATGGGGAGTGGCCTTCATTTGGAATTTGGTGGGAGGGGGATGTTGTCCCAGAGAGAGAGCTTTTGGGGGGGGGGAGTTCCTGTTGAAAAAGAGAATTCTGAGGGAAAGGAGGGAGAGAGAAGCCATCTGGGTGTCAGTGCAGAGAACAGGGAAATTGGGGAGGAGCCTCCAGAGATCTTCAGCCGCACCCAGAGCCCCAAGAGCAGCACCATCATCAAGGGCCAGTCAAGACCTCTGTGGTTGCCAAGTTGTGTTCGCTAAGCCTGAGGTTACTATTCAAGAGCCCAGTGTTGACACTCTACTCCTCTTTGCTGGAGTAACTATAGGAGTGGGCAGTGGTGGGATCCAAAATTTTTAGTAACAGGTTCCCATCAAGGTGGGATTCAAACAGTGGCGTAGCGCCAATGGGGCTAGGAGGGGCACGATGGAGGCGTGGCCGGGCATTCCGGGGGTGGGGCATTGCTGGGCGGGGCTGTGGCAAGGACGCAGCCACTGCGTGGGAAATGAATGCACGCAGGCGCAGGCTGCCACGCCCGCCAGTGCACCTCCTGCTAGACTGCTTCAAGTTCTGTGCGCTACTGCTGAGGAGCGGAGGAGGGGTGTAACTAAGGCAAAAATCACGTGGCAAAATCACCAATTAGTAACCCCCTCTCGGCACACACAAATAATTAGTAACCTACTCTCGGGAACCTGTGAGAACCTGCTGGATCCCACCTCTGGGAGTGGGCAAAAAAAAGTTGGTATTTTTCAGATTCAGGTTTAATAAACCCAAAAAATTTTGAACCCCCCCCCCCCCCAAAGCAGATATTCTATACTGGTTGGGGTGAGGGGGGGGGGAGTTTTAATGTTTCTTGTTATTAAAGACATGCCTGAAAAATCTGCATTCCCCTGAACTCCATGTGAGCCTTGGAGGCATCAGGGAGTGTGGAGCTGAACCTGAGCAACCTGCTGGAGCTGAACCTGAGCAACCTATGTTTAATATTGGGCCCAGCCAGGCCAAGTCCAGCATTTAGGTGCCTAGCATTGAACTGCAACAGGCCCCGCCCCACAACTCCTGCAGTCCAATGGTGGACCTGGAATGGAGTTTGGGGGCGGGGCCTGAAGTTGAATACCAGACTTGGCAGGCCCGGCTTTCAAATTCCACATGGAGTTCAGGGGTGAGGCTCAGCCTGGCGGGATCCTGCATTTAAACGCAGGAAGCAGGGGAGGGAGGGGGAAAAAGTGTTAGGATTTGCAAGTGTCTGTCACAATCCTGACAATAAGGGGTTAACTGTGTGCATGTTAATTAGCTAGTGAGGTCAGTGTCTTGCGACCAGTTCATTGATTAGTCATTGGGCCGTTAATCCGACATTGTTTATGTGAGGCAGAGCAAGTAGGTCAGAGGTTATAAAGTTAACTACCTTTCTTTGTCTCACTCAGAGAGAGAGAACGCATATGAGCACACGAGGTTTCTCTTTTGTACCTGTAAGATGGATTCACCTTAAGAGGTGAACGCCTAGGCCGCAAGTGGGCTCACATGCGCCTAAGTTCTGTAACTAAGTTTGTACTAGAATAGTAAGGGTTTATTGTGTTTATTCCATGTGTTCCCTACCCTGATTTAGTTAGGTAAAGTATTCTTTTATAATCACAGCAAAAGTCTCCTGGTCTTTCCTCTCACTCTGCTTAAACAGGGAAGCGATTTTCCCCAACAAATAGGTTTCGGGCCCAGACAGCTTACTAGCTGCGAGGAGACCGGCAAAGAGATTGCTGAGCAGATTTTAAAAGGAAAGTTTTTCTCTCTCGCCTCCTCAGTCGGAGGTACTTTGGATTTACAGTCGGTGATTTTGAATGGGAAAGAAGAAGAAGAAGAAGGAAGGCAACATGTCCACGGCAGACAACGCGTCCTCTTCTTCACGCAGTGCCAATACAGGTCACGTAAGTCAAGTCCACAGTTTGCCACCGTTGCGTAAATTAGAGAAAAATAACTTCCTCATTTGGCGGACCTGCTTGCTGCAGAATTTAACAGTCCAAGAAATATCGTATGTCCTAACAGAGAATCCGCCAGGGCCTGGTGCCAGCGATAGAGCCCAGAACCAATTTAAACGTGATGATCAAAGAGCCTTGCTTTTCATATCTTCATCACTGGGTGAATCTGAAGCTGCTCTCGCGATTAGTTGCCACTCTGCACGTGCTCTATGGAAATCTTTAAATGATAGATATGCATTTGAATCGCCTCAGTTCATAAGATCACTCAGGCAGCAGCTGTATGCATGCAGAATGGCCCCAAATGGGATTCTAAATGACCATTTACAATGTATGGAAGATTTAAGACATCAAATACAAGCAAGAGGAGCTACGTTGCTAGATGATGATTTTCTATGTGCTTTGTTTGTGAGTTTGCCAGAACGTTATAATTCTCACGTGGCTGTGCTTCAAGCTCGCGATATCTTAACAGTAGATTATGCCTTGGATTACTTGAGAAATGCTGCAATTGGTTTTAAAGAGAAGTCAACTTCTCAAGGAAATGAAAGCTCTTCTTTAAAGGTGCATGGTCGTTTTCAAAAGCAGCAGAGAACGTGTTTTACCTGCGGAAAGCCAGGTCACGTGGCTTCTTCCTGCTGGTCCAAGCAAGCTAGCCTTGCAAATGCAAATGAGTCTAGACAAAGGATTCCCCCAAAGGAAAGAGGAAAGAAGGTATGCCTCCTCTGAGCAAAGAGAAAAGAGAGATGGAAAAACCTCTTCAGGCTCTAGGAAAGTTTTGCTAGCCAGTGATTCTGAAAACAAAGAGAAACAGGACTGGTTTCTGTTAGACTCTGGCACAGGAAAGCCTGTTTTGCATGATAAAAAGTATTTAACTGATTTGGAACCTTGCAATGAAATGTTAGTGCAAGCGGATGGTAGGAGCTTTTGCCCAGAAGGAGCGGGCGAAGCTGAGATTTGTTTTTGTGAACCAGAAGGGGGAGCTTGTGCCCTTTGTTTTGCGAAGAGCCTTTTAGGTACCGAATGCTGTAGATAACCTTTAATAAATTTACTAGATTCAGACTATCAAATAAAATGGGACAGAAACTTCTGTGAGATTGTTGACAAATGAATTGAATAAGACATTTCATGCTAAGCACCATGGACAGTACTTCTATCTGGAAAATGTAAACCCATTGCCTCTTGTCAACGCGAAATCTCTGAAGGTGTCTAAGGACATTTGCAGACACAAGACGTGTCTATTTTCTTGGCATCAGAAACTAGGTCATCGCTCTTTTAAGTCTGTGAAGCGGCTTATTGAAAGTTGCAATTTGAAAGTGTTTGATTGTAGTTTAACTGAAGAGAGATGCGTGATTTGTTTAAAGGCTAAAGGAACCGCCCCCAAAATCAGAAGAAAGGAGGCGGGCCGTAATGTAAAGTTCTTGGAAAGTCTCAATTGTGAGTTGATAGGCCCTTTGGCGCCATCTTGTGGCGGAGCCAGGTATATACTCACAATCTGTGAAGCCAAAAGTAAGTTCGGAAGCATTTATTTCCTGAAGTCGAAAGACCGGACTGTTGATAAGCTGAAAGGCTATCTTGCATCGCTGAAAAACAAGTTTGGCAAATTTCCAGAGGTGTTATTTTCTGATAATGGTTTGGAATTTGTTAATAACAATCTTCAAGAGTATTTAGCCAGTGAAGGCATTGTGCACGCTAGATCGATTAAATATAGCCCTTTTCAGAATGGCGGAATTGAATGAGTCAACACGACTATTTTAGAGGCTACTCGTTGTTTGTTGATGCAAGTGAACCTGCCTGACCCCTACCGGGCAGAGGCAGCAACCTACTTGTACAATAGAAGCATTCACTCAGCAACAGGAAAGACTCCTTATGAGCTATGGCATGGCAAATTGCCAGCACTGAAGCATTTAAAGTCTTTTGGATCAAATTTTTTTAGCTTTGTCCCCAAAGAAAAGAGGGGAAAGTTGGAGTCAAGAGTGGAACTTGGTGTTTTAATAGGATTCAACCAGTTTTCATGGGGCTATAGGATCCTAAATCCTACTACTGGACAAGTTGAAGTCTTGAATGCAGTTTACATTGATGAAGGGAATTTCCCAGAAGCTCCTATCCAGGGCAGCGCAGTGCAAAGGCCCGCTTCAGAGCCTGGGGAACTCACCTTACTAGAGTTGGTCAGTGAAGCAGCTGTTGCCCCCCAGTGAGAGTTTGGAAACTGCCAGTTTAGAAGGGGCAACTGGGCAGTCTGACCCAGAGCAAAGTGACACAGAGGAAGAAGAAATTCCTGTCACTGAAAGGAGATCCCAGAGGGCTAACAAAGGAGTTATGCCAAAGAAATATGACTATGTTTGTTATGCAAGTGTTGAATCTGAAAATGTTCAATCTGAAAGTGAACCCACTAGCTTTGATGAAAGTATGCAACTGCCCACACCTGAGGAGAGGAAGTGGACAGCCTTCAGGACATTGTTAAGCATTGCAACTTCGAGGCAGATGCGAGTGCAACATTTGAATATTGGGACTATTTCTAACAAAAGAAAGCTAACAGCTTTATTCAAGGAACAAGGTTTTCCGCAAGGGCAAGCTGAACCGTGTTTGTTTTCAAGGACGAAAAATGGACAGTACCAGTACATCCTAACATTTGTTGATGATCTTTTAGTCTGCTGCCAGACACGTGAGGATGCAGCAGAAATTGCCAATACAATGAATCGCTCTGTTGGAGTAAAACAACTAGGAGAAGCAAAGCAGTACTTGGGAATACAAATGGAAAGAACCCAGGATGGAGGATTTCTTCTCAACCAGAAAGCAAAGATTATGGACTTTACTGAGTCAGTGAACGTGAAAGATGGAAAAGATGTCAGGACACCAATGCAGCCTGAATACCTCAAGCTTAATGATGGAGAGCCAATGGAGAATAATCATAGATACAGAGAAGCTATTGGAAAGCTACTATATCTAAGCACAGTCTCAAGGCCAGATATCACAGCCGCTGTGGGAATCTTGAGCAGAAAGACAAGTGCACCAACTCATCATGATTGGAAAGCTATAAAGAGAGTGGCTCAATATCTGATCAAGACAATGGACTTAAAATTGAGGATTTCACCCTGCAAAGATCCAAAACTAGTAGGTTATATGGATGCAAACTGGGGTGAAGACAACACTGATTTTGCTTCAACAAGTGGATACAGTTTCTACTATGGAGAGAACTTGATAAGCTGGACTAGTAGAAAACAGACTATTACTGCCCAATCTACTGCGGAATCTGAATGCATTGCAGCCAATAGTGCATGCCGAGAAATGGAATGGATCATTGCTCTACTGAAGGACTTTAGCAGAGA